>NC_138182.1:250949608-251077108 GCF_964194105.1 Spermophilus citellus | reverse complement strand
AATCATGATTCTAGAAATTTGTCAGTGCCATCGATAATTTCTTAGAGAACTATTTTATTGGAGTACAAGTTTTCAAAATAATTTCTAATTATCTTCTGAATTTCTGTAGTGTCTGTTGTGATATTTTCTTTTTTCATCTCATATGTTAGTAATTTGAGTTTTCTCTCTCCTGCTCTTCATTAGCATGGCTAAGGGTCTCAATTTTATTTATTTATTTAATTTTTCAAAGAACCAACCTTGTGTTTTGTTGATTTTGTTTTCAGTTGTTCCTTTTTTTCCAATTTTATTGATTTCAGCTATTATTTTAATTATTTCCTGTCTTCTACTGCTTTTGGTGAAGATTTGTTCTTCTTTTTCTAGGGTTTGAGATGTAATGTTAAATCATTTATTTGTTGACTTTTTCTTCCTTTAAGGAATGAACTCCGTGCAATGAACTTTGCTCTTAGAACTGCCTTCATGGTGTCCCAGAGATTTTGATATGTTGTATCTGTGTTCTCATTTACCTCTAAATTTTTTTTAATCTCCTCCTTGATGTCTTCTTCAACCCATTGTTCATTCAGTAGCACATTATTTAGTCTCTAGGTGTTGGAGTAGCTGTTATTTCTTATTTTATCATTAATTTCTAATTTCATTCCATTATGATCTGAAAGAATGAAGGGTAGTATCTCTACTTTTTTATAATTGCTAAGAGTTGCTTTATGGCATAATATATGGTCTATTTTAAAGAAGGATCCATGTGCTGCTGAGAAGAAAGTGGATTTTCTCGTTGAAGGATGAAATATTGTACATATGCCAGTTAAGTCTAAGTTATTGATTGTATTATTGAGTTCTATAGTTTCTTTATTCAGCTTTTGCTTGGAAGATCTATCCAGTGGTGAGAGGGGTGTGTTAAAGTCACCTCAAATTATTGTGTTGTGGTCTATTTGACTCTTGAACTTGAGAAGAGTTGGTTTGATGAATGCTCCATTGTTTGGGGCACATATATTTTTAATTGTTATGTCTTGTTGGTGTATGGTTTCCTTGAGCAATATTTAGTATACTTTTTTTTTTATCTCTTTTGACTTTAGCTTAAAGTCTACTTTATTTGATATGAGGAAGAAACCCCTGCTTGCTTCTGCAGTCCATGTGAGCGGTATTTTTCCCAACCTTTCACCTTTAGTCTGTGGATGTCTTTTTCTAAGAGATGAGTTTGTTGAGGGCATCATATTGTTGGGTTATCATCATCTTCTTCTTCCTCTCCTTCTCCTTCTTCTCCTTCTCCTTCTTCTCCTTTCCCTCCTCCTCCTCCTCCTCTTCCTCCTCTTCCTCTTTCCAATCTGCTAGTCTTTTGATCAGAGAGTTTAGGCCATTAACATTTAGGGTTATTATTGAGACATGATTTGTATTCCTAGCCATTTTTGTTTGTTTTTGGTACTTAACGTGACTTGGTTTCTCATCTGATTATTTTTTCCTTTAGTGTAATCCCTCTCTTTGCTGATTTTCATCATTATTTTTCATTTCCTCTTCATGGAATATTTTGCTGGGAATGTTCTGTAGTGCAGGTTTTCTAGTTATAAATTCTTTTGCTCATCATGCAAGGTGGGGGGGTGGCGAACTTGGACTTACCCTGGGCCTGGGTCCCAAGTATTTCAGTGTGGGCGGATCTGGGCTGGATCTGGGCTCCCATGATGGTCTGCTGGTCTGAAGAGGGGGTCCTGGGCGGGAGACTGAACTCCTGGGGGTGTCTGCCGGTGGCTGGATTGACCCTGGCCTACTGTGAGCCTGGGTCCCGCACATGTTGGTGTGGGCAGATCTCTATTTATTTATTTATTTAAGAAGGTCATTGGGCTTTTAAAATATTATTCTTTCAAATTATTTGTCCACCATTTCATCTACTTTGGAATTGGTTAGTAGATAGTTATAAACATTAGGAGGTGCTATGTTGCCTCGTTTCTCATACTTTTGTGTTTCTGTGTTGAGATTTGCACATCTGTTTGGATGTACATCTCTTCTGTTTTTATGTGAGAGCCTTTTTAGTAATCAGTCTTTTATTGAGAAGGTACCTTGGGATATCAGCTTGTGGTGTTGTGTGGTGTTGAGCTTGATTACAACTAGGTATGTAACACAGCTTTCCTATGGCTTCTTTGGGTATGATTAGAGGGTTTAACCTAATGGTCTTGTATCAGAACTTGAGAGAACTTTTTGGTAGGTCTTGCAATAAGAGGGTCCCCACAGATGGACATTTTTAAGCCAGGCTTTGAAAGGTAAAAACAATGGAGATTTCTTGAGGCAGAAAAGTCAGCAATTATAAAATCCCAGAGGCATAAAAGTAAACAAACATTATCAGTAATTTTAAGCAGTCTAGTGTAGCCCTAGCAAAGGTGGTACCCATGAGAAAAGGATATACAGTTGTATGATTTTCCCCTTGAGAATCAGGAACTGTCTTCACAACCCACACTCTAATTCAAACTTTATAAGTGTTATGAAAGCTAGTAATAGTGAGACAATACTCTCAGATTCTAATTCAATGGAACTTTTAAACTGCCCTTTATAGAAGTTATTCTTTTAATAGTAAATTATGTTTACTCTAGAGTCTTAAATATGATAAAATACAAAATATTTCAAATGTGTCATTTAAAGCATAATTTATACATATATCTAATCCTATTGGGCCATATTCTAGCCTATTTCTTAGCTGAACTTTAAGTAAATCTCCCTCTAATAGGCCATTCCACCATTAAGGGAAGTACTTTGATATGATGGTGCTAACTAAAAAAATGGTAGTAAAGTTCATAGACAGTAGCCCTTGCCCTTCACTGTATATAAAGTTCTTTGGTTAGAAACAATGTTGTAGGAATATCATGATAGCATAAGAGGTATGTGGTTAGGCTATAGACGCTGGGGCTGACATAACTATGGAGAGTTGTGTGAAAACTGAATCTAATGTAAATGTGTATTGTAGTGAGGTAAAAATATTGACCTTTCCATGAAGGAAAGGATCCACTCATTTATCAGTGGGTACTTTAGCTTTCACTTACTGTGATGGGGCACAGAGTTGGTCACTTCAATTAGAAAATAGGGTAGTTGACAATAACAAGAATGTCTATGAAGAAAATCCTGATTGAGTTTATTTATAGTTTCCACCCTTGCCCTCCCATTTTCATTAGCCTATGGAGTGGAAAGTAAGCAATCTTGGGATGGAGGCAAACTGAAATCAACAAACTGATCTTCTTGTCCACACACTTAAGAACTTGCTCTTGGGCTGGGGATGTGGCTCAAGCTGAGCGCGCTTGCCTGGCATGCGTGTGGCCCGGGTTCGATCCTCAGCACCACATACAAACAAAAATGTTGTGTCCGCCGATAACTAAAAAATAAATACTAAAATTCTCTCTCTCTCTCTCTCTCTCTCTCTCTCCCCCTCTCCCTTTCCCTCTCCCTCTCCCTCTCTCACTCTCTCTTAAAAAAAATAAAAGAAAAAAAAGAACTTGTTCTTCAAGGGTGTTTTAGTGGATATTTACATGGAACAAACATTTTTGTACTTATTCCAAGAACTCCACCTATATATTATATCTACAAACTATTGTTACTTTTATATTCTTGGATATTCAATTAAACCTTAGCTGCCAACCATAAATCAAATGTAGACCTGTTCTTTAAATTGTGCCTCTTTAAGTTCTGCCTTCTTTGAAGCCAATTTTCAGTGGCATTATATCTCCACAGCATTGCACTTTTTGCTACTATCACAGATATAGTGAAGTTAGGCTTGAGTGACCATCTCACTCAAATGATCATAGGGATTACCTCACAAGGCTTTAGAGTGAGTTGAATAATGGGTGGAAGTGTTTCAGGAATGGGCACATGGGAAACACAAATTATCTGCCCCTAAAACCTACCTATATTTGATGATGGAATGTCGCTGAATATGCCTGTTTTATGGCTAGGATGTTCAAAAAACATGGTGTGTGACAGACTGCTAGTTTCTTCCAAAATATCTGTTCTCCTCCATTTCTATGTCAAAGACATTTATCTGGGCATATGATTGCCTCAGCGACCATATATATTTTTCAGATTTCTTGTAGCTAATATGGCTATGTGTCTAAGTGCTTGCTTATGGAATATGAGTAGAAGAAGTATTTTATTTAACTTTCTTAAAAGTAGATTGTGTGTGTGTGTGTGTGTGTGTGTGTGTGCGCGCGCTTGACTCTTTCTCTTTGACACTTTGCACTTGCTGGCATGTGGACATGGAACTGAGCCTACTTTGGCCATGAAGCTGAGGACTATACCTCAGGTGATGGTCAAGAAACAAGACAGAAAGAATCTTCTAATATATAGCTACACCTGTATTTTATACTTCTCGGTTGTAAATTACTTTTAAATGCCTTCATATACCTTTGGATAATTAAGTGAGAACATGAGTCACTAATTTAGATTTTACTTTTGCTGTAGGTGTTTGGTCTATACTGTATAGAGAATATCTAATTTATTCTTGGCAACTTTAATCCCTTGATCACTTAGTGCCTTATAATAAGGTATTTATACTCATTAGGGTCCAAAGGGTTAGTAAGAAGATGTTTTCCAAATTATTTCTCCTTGCTGAAACAATTAAATTCTGAACATGTCACTTTGCTCTGAAACCTTAGAGATATTACTTTGTTTTAGTTAAGGATTTGCTATAGGTGGCATTCATCATCCAATGTTTATCACACTTTGAGAAACATTATATTAGGCATTTGGGATCTCTGTTGCAAGTTGGAGAAAATAGCACTGGTTAAATAGAAAATGAATTTATTTGAAAAATACTGGATAACTTACAGAATCAAGGAGAGGGTAGGAAAATCAGGCTTGGGAAATGGGGAGATAAGGCAGCAGATACCGAAGTTGATATTATAGTTGTAGAAATAAAATATTTAAAAAGTTACTGTTTTCTTTGCTGTTGTTTTCCTCTACTATCCTTGGACATTTAATAATGCCATTGTCATGAATGATCACCAAGGTGAGGCATTTTAAAAACTGCCTCTGTATCTTGGTTGTCTGGCCATGTACCTCCAGGTTTACTGCCTGGATTTGCTCATGCTGACTTCCAGCTACCAGTATCTGCCTCTATTTGCCTGAAAGCTTTCTCTGAATCCTCAAAGTCTGCTTAATTTGCATGCAGAAAACTGAATGTGTAAATATAATTGTACTATGTTAGGTTTTTATCACTGTGATCAAAATACACGACTACAATGAATTAGAGGAGGAAAAGTTTATTTGGGGCAAACAGTTTCAGAGGTGCTGTCCACGTTAGCTAATTTTATTGCTCTGGGCCTTAGATGATGCAGAACATCATGGTGGAAGGGTGCAGCTGAAGACAGTTGCTTCATTTATGGTAGCCAGGAAGCAAAGAGAGCAAGGAAGTGCCTAGGGACAAAATATAAACCCCAAAGGTATACCCCCAGCTTCCTTTAGTTACACCCAATCTAACTATAATTTACCACCAAGTCAATCCATCCAAATTATTAATCCATCAAAAGAATAACCCACTAATCAGATTATAGCTCTCATAATCTGATCATTTCAGCTCTGAACACAATTACATTAATGTGAGTTTTTGGCAGTAGACACCTCATATCCAAACCATAAAAATAATGTCTCTCGGTCCTCAACCAGTAACTGACGGGAGAAGGTGTATAAATAAATAAATACAAGCTTCCTTTATTCTTACGTGGAATTAACTTGATATTTTTGTATTATACAATTTTTTTTTCCAGTGGAAATTAGCTCCTCATTGTAGTAAGGAGCTAGATGACAGACCCATTATTGACTCTCTCTCCTTCTCTTGTTTCATGTGATCTCTCTCCTATTGGTTTTCTTACATTTCTTTAATAAGTGTGAATCCTTGAGTTCTTGTCTCAGGGTCTCCTTTTGGGTTAACCCTACTTGATATAGCATAACTCATTCATAATTCAAATTCTAGGCAGCAATATTTAAGTGGCTGTTCCAGGCCAGATTTGGTGGGGGAATGGGACCTGTGAGAGGAAGAGAGTATTTGGTATATTTGGCTTTTAAGGACTGAAGTGGTTCCTTCTCTCCTTTCATGACTCATAAAATGGAGAACTCTTTAAAATTGGGATGTTCAATATGGGGGATCAGAACCACTGCCCATTTTATACCTTATTATTATTGTTTTAATTTTTTTAGATATTTCCCTGTCCTCCTGACTGGTTTCCTTACCTATTAAAGTAGAAGGAGAGAGAAAACTTCTCCCCAAATTAGACAATCAACATGAGGAGTTAGCCCATTGGCCAAATAATGCCAGATACTCTGTTATTCCAATACAGTCACCTTAACTAAGTATAAGAAAGCAGCTCCTTTGAGGAGTTAGTTTCCAAATTAAAGGTGGTACTACTACCATTTCTGTATCTACTTTTGCCAAATAGTAAACTTCACATCTTGGATAAATATGAGAAGTTTCTGAGAAAGTGGATTAGAATTTTACGTGTCAGCCAACCATGTTTATGCAAACATGTTCATTTCTTAGGAAATGGAGTGTTTGAACAGATGAATGTCAAATGAAAATGCAATTATAAAAAAAAAAACTTTGAAGGCTAAATTTAATTTTCTGAAGTTGATGGATTTCAGTATATTGGTACAAGCCTAGTATCTTTTGTATAGTTACTCACTGATTTGTCCTTTTCTTCCATCATTTTTATTGGTCTTTTAAATTTTATTTGACTTCAGGCACTCTCAACATGGTGTGAATGTTTGCAATTGTGCTGTGTTCCTGCCAGGAAAGTATGGCACCTTCAGTACCCTGTAATTTCTCCATTGGGGTCAGAAGGGATGCTCTGCTTCCAATTCACCTCTTTCTTCTTCTTCTTAAAAGAAAAGAAGAGAAAAAAGATCCTTTGGCTAACTCCTTAAACTAACACTAGATTAAGATGGGTGACTAGATGGCATTTCAGGAAGTAGACTTTTCTAATGCTTGTTATTTGGAATCTGCCCAAGAAAAGGGCTTGTGGGAGGTCCCTCAATGTGTGGGAGCTTGTAGCACCTCAAAAATCACTTCCAGAACTTTATTTAGGCACCACATTTCACCTGGTATTTATCTAAAACTGTTCCCTCAGGAAAAGCAAGTCATTAAGGAGAGGATGGGAGTGGGAAGGGTATAGAGAGAAACATATGTGGGATGCATGTGTTTGGCACTTGCTTTGAACCAGAAGGAGCCAGGGGCTCTAAGCTTTATTTGTTCTGGTAGTTGTGTCTCTAGGATGTTCATCACTTCTTCATTTATTCACTTATTCATTCACTCTGACATGACTTGTCTTTCTGTGCTAATTACTAGAGATACTAATAACAACAATAATAATCATGTCACCAAGTTTATGTACTTTGTTCAAATTAGAAACATCAGTAGTAAGAGGCAATAGTTTTCAAAGGTAGTTTTAATTTTTACTTAATATAATACAATGATCTTGTTTTACATTTTTTCAAACGATATTTGAACATTATCCAAGTTGACCAATAAATCATATACTAGTTGAGCACCCCTAATCCACAACTCCTAAATTCAAAGTGTTCCAAAACCAAAACTATGTAAGGGCCAACATGTGTTACCAGTGTCAAATTCTATGCTTGATCTCATGTGATGGGTCACAGTCAAAATGTAGGCACACTGAAAATATAGCATAAAATTACCTTCAGCCCATGTGCATAAGGTGTATATGAAACATAAATAAAATTCTTTTTTAGATTTGTGTCTCATCTCCAATATATCTCATTATGTATATGAAAATATTCCAAAATCTGAAAAAGTCTGAGATCTTCTCCCAAAGGTTTCAGAATAGGAATGCTCAGCTTTTACCTATAACCCAAATCTAAAGTAAGAAAAAGAATTTAGAATTGTTTGCTCTGATCTTCTATGACCTCCAAAATATTTTTCAATCTTTCTTGCCTCATGACAAAAGAGAAGCAAAGGTAGTCAAGATCAAAGGAAGGGAGAAACAAAAAGGTCTCCCAAGAGGAATTTTACCTAATGAGAACATGGGTAAAAATATATCCATGAAAGTGGTTAGCAACACTACTCCAATTTCTATATTACCTCAAATAAAGGAAGGTATATGATGGCCATACTTACATTATAGAATTTTAATAAAGCTTTTGTATTAGTCTGATAACATTCAGTCATTAATGAATTTGGTTAAATTCTTGTTAACATTTCCTTTCCCTCTGACTTTCTCAAATGTTGAACCTGCAGAAAATGCCAGAGTTAATTCATGCTGAGTGTTACAGACAAGACTGAGAGAACACATCCAAGTCTATTTCCATTGGCTAAGAGCAGTAGATGGTTTCTAGTTATCTGTTTTGAGGATGCCTATACTCTCTGGTTAATAATTCCCTTAACCTATGTTATGGTGTGAATATAAGGTGTCTCCTTGAAACTCCTAAGAAAATGTAGCAATTGAAGTTCAGAATTTAAACGATTAGATTATGAGAGCTGTAACCTAACCAGTGGATTGATCCATTTGATGAATTAATAATTTGAATGTATTATGGATGGTTACTATAGGCAAGTGGGATGTGGCTAGAGCAATTAGGTTACTGGGGGCATCCCATTGGGGATTGTATTTTGTTCCTGGCTCCTTGAAATCACTCTCTCCTCTCCTGGCTCTCTTTCCTAGCTGCCATGAGCCAAACAGCTTTTCTCAGCCACACCCTACTGCCATGATGTTCCAGCTTACCTCAGGCCCAGAGCCATGGAGCTGGTTGACCACAGATTGAGACCTCTGAAACTGTGAGCCCCAAATCAACTTTTTTCTTCCTCTAAATCGTTCTTGTCAGGTATTTTGGTAGTAACAATGTAAAGTTAATTACACAATCTACTCCTCTTCTGTCTCTCTCTTTCTTTTTTTTTTTCATTTTGAAACAGTCAACCTCACTCAGATTGACCTTGTAGAATTTATAGTAAAGCACACTACATCGACTATTGACCCTTGTGCTATTGCAATGTATTCATTGTCGGTTAGATTTTTGTCACGGTGGCTCTTGCTTATGAAATTGGTGAAAAGGTTATGGAAAAATATACAAGAAGAGTTCCATGGGATCAGGATTACTTTTTGTCTTTCACATAGAGTTTTATTTGGGTTCTGAGAAACTCAAAAAATTGGGCTTTAAAAATTAGGTTTTGTGTGGAGCTTAATTTCTCTTTTACATAGAGAGAGCCACGAACTAAAATAAATCCCTTTGGAAGTTTGGTACTGCATAGTGCATCCTGGTTGCAAAATATTTGAATCTGTGGCACACTATTATTTGACCTCCTCTTTGGCATATTTTTCTCCTATTATTTCTGATTTCTTAGATGTGTAAAAACACAAGATAAAAATGATTCTTCCAATGTGATTTTAATTAATAGAAAGGCACCTGCTTTCCATGTGTTATATGGTGAGAGGGATGGGTACAAATTCTTGACTATACTGTAATCAGTTACATGACACTTAATAAATAAAAACAATCTGCATCATTGTTCCCTTCTATTGGATGTTTGAGCAAATTCAGCAATGCTGACCATTCAAGTTTTACTGGACACATCATTCAATTTATAGATTTTTAAATTGAATTATAGGAAGAAGTATTGGGAAAAAGTTTTGAACTTAGACAAACTAAGGCTTGATTACTCTTCAGGGATTTTATTTTCTATTCTAGACAGCCGTATGTTTTGATAAACTTTGAAAATGACTTTGATTTCTTTGTGTGAAGTACAGATTAATTTATCTAATGTAATTTTATGATAATTATTCAATATTTTCAATTGTTTTGTTACTGTACTTTTGTGTATTCTGTTTTTTGGTGATTTTTTTTAAATTTAAAAAGAAAAATATGTAGTTGAAGAATATGTGATTAATACTAACTCTAATGTTCTAAGAAGAATGAATCTTCTTTCTCCCACAAGCTACTTTGAATAACTTAATTTATTGAGATTTCATATAATTTTTAAAGAAAAAATTAGCAATGCTCTCTTTATAAAAATGTTCCCCACTATGCAAAGTCTGAGTAAAATTTGTGTTTTAAATCTTGTACATATCTATCTCAACTAATTTCTGTTTCCCTTTGAACATTGTGTTTTGTGTTATTAGTGTTTGGATTTATAATGTGATAGAGGGTCCAGCCTTACCTTCCAAGGAATTCAACTGACTTCTGCTGGGTAGATGCCTGTGTCATCAGCAAGTGAAATTTTATAAATATGGAAAGACATTTTAAATTATACTGATTACCAATTTAGAGGAAAAATGGAAAATGTTTCTGATAAATCATATAATATTTATAGACTCAAATTTAAGTAATAAACTTTTCAGTGATTCATACATTAATAACTCTGGTTCTCAAGCTCACTTGTCTTTATGATTAAAAGCATTTCATATAAATTTGTGCAGGGCAAAATTTTGTGGATTACATAAGCATTTTATATTAGGCAGGAAAATAACTGGGTATACCTGAGTCAGAATAACTGTTTTATGTACTTGACTGTTTTTAACCATGTTAAAATAAACATTAGCTCACAATTGTATAGAAGTCTACAGTTTAAGTTACAAAATAAGATATATGATATAAATACACAGTCATAGTTCATTTTTCCAGTTGTGTAGCATGAAGATAAAACATATCAAAATATGCTTATGAAATTTTCCATTTTTGATGGAATTCTAAATTTAAGTTTTGTGGTTTAAAGTAAAAGACATAGAAATGACTGAATATTCATCTGAATGTACTGGGCATCTTCTATATGCTAAGATCTGAGAAAATTGTTTTCTGTATAATTTAACTTATTGCCCAATGGTTTAGTGAGGGTGATATCTACAGATGATAAACCTCTTTCCAAGAGGTTAAGTAAAGTAGTTGAAAGTAGAAAATCCAGGTCGTGATGGAAGAATGAATAGTTCATCAAAGGGACAAGTGCGAAGAAATTGTAGAAGCTGATGAATCCTACATTAGAACTGCCTACTTTCATTTTTGCTTGATTTTGAAAGCTCTTTGGAGAACTAATAAATATTTTGATTCTTTTTTTTTTTCTTGATCCAGTAAAGCCTTCCAGAATTCCTGGTCATAATTCCTGAAGCTCTCTTATACTGACCTAGAACATTGGACTAGAATTTGCATCCCCAAATGGGGAGGTCAGAGTGACACTACTTCAAGTTGTTTGTGGCTATGAGCCCTGCTCCAAAAATGTAAACTCAGATGCCCAGGTCAGGCATCACGGTGACTGGGGACATTGTTTTTATGTTTCTGTTTTGGCCTAGCTTCTGTTTCCCAAGCATGTGCACACAATGCCTAGTCCTTGCTTTCCTTTCTATCCTTCCAACTTAGGGTTGGTTGATTTCTTCTTGGGAAGTTAAATTTATTTGAATGCTAAGAAAAACTAAGAACAATTTCCTGGCTGTTCTTGTCTGATAAGTAATGTATTTTTTGAATATTTACTTCACTGCATATTTCTGGGACAGTCAGGAGAAGGGGCTCCTTTCTATATGGCCACATGGGGAGAACTCATCCTTTTGCCACAGGGAAAGAAACTCCACAATAGGCTGGGCAAAATCTTCTTCAAGATAACTTAAAGGCAGTTTTGATAATGTGAAAGATCTGACTCAGCATTCAGTAACATGATGCACATAGTTTGAATTGTATACAAGACAATGATTGTTTCTGACTTCATTACTGGTACTTCACTTTGCTCGATAAAAACTGTGAACTCATCACACAAAATTCAACCAGAATTCCTAACAGTGCAGCATGTGCTGTTTTCTTCACATCATATGTGGCTTTTCTGTGTAAACTGTATTATATCAATCTATTAAAAATAGTTATTTACTACTTAGCCTGGAAAATATGCTAAATTCTAAGGACAGAGAAATGGTTAGTATATGTTTTTGAATGGTAAAAGGATGATATAATTAAAAATAATATAAGTACACTGTGTCACTTATATTACAACTAGATATCACACTTCAGTTGGGATGTCTGTTATAAAAAATAAAAAAACCTCATGATGATGTGGAAAACAAAGAACTTATACTCTGTGAGTAGGGATGTAAATTAGTACAGTCACTTCGGAGAGCAATATGGAAACTTCTCAAAAAACCCAAAGTAAGTCTACCATATGATCCATCTATCCCACATCTGGGTATTCATCCAAAGGAAATGAAATCTGCATACCAAAGAGTTACCTGTACACCCATGTTTATTGTGAACTACTTACAACAGATGACATGTGGAATCAGCCTAGGTGCCCATCAATAAATGAATGGATAAAGAAAGTTTGGTATGTATACACCAGACGGTGTTATTCAACCATAGGGAAGAAGGAAATTTAGGTCGTTTACAGCAAAATGGATGAAACTGGAGGCTACTTTGCTAAGTGAAATAAGCCAGATACTGCAAGACAAATACTGCGTGCTTTCTCATATGTGGAAGCCAAAAGAAGTTGACCTGAAAGTAGAATGGTAATTACTGGAGATTGAGAAGGGTTTATGTGGATGTAGGAGGGTGGATAAAAGGGAGGATGGATTAGTGCATGTTTATGCATGTGTGGAAATGTCACACTGAACCTGGTATTATGTGTAATCAATACATGCTAATAAAAAATAATTAAAGAAAGAAATATTGTGTCTATTATTTGAAGCAAAGATAGATCTTTCCTTGCATAATAATATCCTATGGAAATGCAAGAAATTTTTGCTTAGGAGTGGAACTTTATTCATGGTTATTTTTTATACTATTCTTTTTCTTAAATTTTATTTTTTAGTTGTTGATGGACCTTTTATGTATTTATATGTAATGCTGAGAATCAAACACAGTGCCTCACACACGCTGGGCAAGCAGTATGCCACTGAGCCACAACCCCAGCACTATTCATGGCAATGGTTTTTGATGGATCACAAACACTTCTTGCTGCGTTCTTGTATGCTCTAAGAGTGTTTAATGTGGATTGCTAGATAGCAAGGATCTAGTTTATGTTCAGAGATTTATTTACCAGACTACATACTATTTTCCTGGACTGTATATTATGGAACTTTTGGAAGAGCTGTATTTGAACTTTCTGCAAATGGGGTTGAATTTTGGTTAAGCAGAGAAACTCTACTTATAATGGAGGTGGGGTGAAAGCTGGAACTCCAGGTGTTGACTTTTTATACCAGTAGCTCTCAAACTTGAGAATGCCTCAGAACCTTCCACAGGTGATACTGATGCTGCTGCCCTGTGGACCACACCTTGAGACCCTTACTTTAGAGGACAGCATTTTCTTATCTCCTCCTACAGGAGAGGCAAAAAAGTAAAATTTGTATATTCCTGGGCCAGTTTTTTTCCAGCCATCAACATCTACTGCATTGGCTTTATTCATGAGACTGGTGATCTGTCAGCATAAGCACAAGGAGCTAAAGAATCCACAAGGCGAACACCAGTAATCTCTCTGTGTGTAAAATATTTTGTTTTTATTTATTTTATTTGTTTGCAAATGTAATTTTGAGTTTGTTCATTTATGTATGTGTTCATCAAACTTCAGCTTGGAAGTCCTTGTTAAATGAGAAAATATAGATTTTACATACTTTTCCCTGTGTTGTCTCATTACTCCAGTTGCATTAAAATCATTTTGAGGAAACAGAGAAGTTTGAAGTGATTTGGTGCACATCTGTGGTATAAAGGAAATTTTATTTATTCACAGAAGAAGTGAATTCCAAAAAGAGCGACACCTCTCTACACTGTAGATGAGCAAACTGTGTTTTCTTGTACCTGGCATTTAATCCAACCATCAAACTCAATGGGCATGAGTTTCTTTAACTTGAGTGAAGTGATAACTAAACATTTCATCCTCAGACTTGAGTGTTTTGGTATAACATGTAAAATGCATTCAGCCGAGACCCTAATCTACAACATTCTGTTTTTTTTCCCCCTCTTGATTTATGTTTAGAACTTTGTTAGAAGGTTCCCTTTTCATCCAATTCCACATGGATGCAATGTTTCCTGTCTCACAGCCAAAGTCAACCTTTTAAGGCCTGCAGGGGTGTTGTATGTACATAAATTAACAATGTGGAGAGAATTCTGGAGTGCAGGACCACAGGGATTGTCTGCAGTAGCTCTAGAACCACACAGATTAGTGGGTGTCCGGCAGGTCAAGATGCGAGGTGCTCAGGGCAGAGCCTAGGAAACTTGACAGCTGCAAAGCTGTGGAAGTAGCTTTCCTTGTACTGGATGGCAAAAAGAGACATCAGTGTAATCAGCGTAGGTTAAACAGACCTGGGATGTATTAGTCACGGACCTTTTTTTTTTTAAAGGGCGTTTATACTACTTGAAAAAGAGATTTCTACGACTTTATTTCTAACGCTTGGAAGCCTAAGAAAGTAGAGGGACTATTTCATAGAACCAGAGTTTTATGCAAATTTTTTTAAAAATATTACTTGTGCTAATCAAGACTGGGATTTGAAATAGTGCTATGGAAGAGAGAGCCATGTATGAATTGGATTCAATCAAATGGTTTTTCTGGATTTATATAATCATTTTTTTTATTGTGGGTATGAAGATTATTGATAAAAAGCTTCTGGCTTTTTGATTATATCCTTGTTAGCTCTTTCCAACATGTCCAAAATTTCCAATGTGTGCATGTGTAATAGTTTATAAACAAAGTCTGTTATTGTTGATATAGAATATGAGGCAGCAGATGCATTTGATAAACAATTTTAACACTTTTGAAAAAGGAAAAGAACTTTCTGCAATACAATAAAAATCACAGAAAACAAAAATATCCATGAATTCAATGAAAGTTATGTATAACCCATAAATAATTCTTTTGAATTATTCCCTAAAGTGTCATTTAATTTAAAAACAGAGGAAACGCCTTTTCTTAATTTGTGTCATTACCCCTTCCCCGCCCATATCAAGAATGTGAGGATCAAAAAGGAAAAAAAGAAAACTGGAATGTTTACTATAATATGTCCAAAGTATTTGTAGGGTCTTACCAAAAGCAATGAAGCTGTCAACATGGTTCCTTGTAAGTTTATTATGCATCTATGAATTGGCACGTGTTGCACATTTGTTGGACAAAGTTTTCTCATATTCACTTTTAGAGTTCCTTTGTTGTAAACAACTGAAAAAAATAAAATTCCACGAGCTCAACTGGATTTTTTATTGATCATCAGGTGTCGACTACTTAATCAAAACTGAGTTTATCTGCTCTTTCAACTAGTCACAGAGTTAGTGTTTCAAAAATTCCAAATCATTTTTCTGCTTCCTTGAAAATCTCAGACACCCCTTCTAAGATTACAAAATTTAAGTGTAAGAATAAAGGAGGTGATGGAACATATGTAATTCTATTTTCTGAACACTTCTAGGCTATGTCTCACTTCCTGCTCTGTGAGTTTCACTTTCTCTACCTGAGTATGTTACTGGGGGCTTAGCAGGAATGATTTAATGAAGACTGAACATTTCTTAGTTTAAATAGATCTTACCCTAGGAAAAATGAGAAAGTAGAGGATTGTTCTTCCCTCTAATCATCCCTTTCTCCCCTCGGAAATGTTCATACTATTTTATAACTAAATATTTCTTTTTTGTTTTCTAGGCTAATTACCTGGGGTTGCTCCTCCTGGACTAATATAATACATTTACATGGACCAGATCTTAGAGTGGATGAGCCCCACCCCTGGATGAGCCCTTCTCCCAAAAGAAAATGTAGGCATCTAGGGTGTTATTTTTTTTTCTTCTGATGATGTGCTAAAGAGAGGATAGGTACATTTAGGGGGTTGGGACCTATATTAATTGAAAAAAAATGATTTTTGCTGGAGGGAAAACAGTGTAAATATATTTGACAAAAATATTTGTCAAATAAAAATTCCTATTGGATGCTGGAGATAGTGTGCTTTACTTTTGTATCTAACTGAAATGGGTATTTCAATACATTTAGGTAGTTGGGGAGTGTCATGGAAATGGCTTTCAAGTGGCTTAGTCTAATGTATTTCAGGCACTGTTCTAGGTGCTGAAAAACATCAGGAAACAAAACAGAAATATTTCTTTGCTCTTCATTTACTTAGTGCACTTATTATTTTGGACTATAATGCCAACAATGATGAGTTTAAATTGATTGCAACTTTTCATTTTTAAATGTCAAGGGCTTGGGTTCATCCTCCATTTCTTTTTCCTCCCCCCTCTCCAGTTCAAGCATGTTGGGATTGGTAACAAGTACATGCTATCTATCCACACACTTGGGATTTTAAAAGTTTAATTCTTCCTTCTTAACTATCATTATTTCATGTGAAGCAAAAGTATTTATGCTTAAGTATGCTATGATCCTTAACAAATATTTCCCTTCTATTTTAATTCTTGCTATTTCTTATGTGATCTTATTCCCATCCTCTATTTTGGAACAAATTGGAGAAATTTTCCTGTCTTAGTACATCTATGTCTATGTGGTGCTGGTGGATTGTTTTGCATTTGTAGCATGGGCCAAAGGGGTTCAAGCCAAATCCTGGAATTTGATGAAACATCTTTCTAAATCATGGGAGTACATTTTCAGGGAGCTCGTGTAATAATACCTGCAATCTACCAAGAAGGGTTTAATTATTCTTAAAGAAAGCTTATCATAGCTGAAGTATTTTTTGGATGACTACAGATGACTTAGCCTGTGATGGATGCAACCATTCTCTGTATCTGACTTAAATGTCCGTGACATTTACCTCATTGTTATCAAGTACTGTGTTACCAAATCCCTACATTACTTCTAGGAAAGAGTGTTCAGGTATTGGGATGATAATAAAGGGTTTTTTTTTGCCTATAGTTTTGGGAATTTGTATTTTTGAGGGAGTTTTTTGACAACTCGAAGGCAGTAACTGGAAATAACCTTTTAACTTGTATTCATTGATTGGTCAGTCTTGTGACACAGTGATTCCACAAAGGAAGGGGTCATAAGGCTAGATACTGACTAGACTTCAGACTGTAAGAAAGTTCCAGATGGGTCCTTCCATTGCCCTATAGTTTGCCAACTTCATTGGTTGACACCACAAATGGTAGAATCACAAATGGTATAAGACAGTAAGAGTCTCAAACACTAGGTGACTTTAGGAGAAAAATACTTCCTTGCCTTTTTCTATTGTGCTATTATCATTTTGGACAGGGATTTGGGGTCATATTTTTTACTGCAGATGAAGAGAGGCAGTATCATCCAAGTCAGGTGAAGGGGCATGTGTGTGGAAAGTTTTAGTGATAGCCACAGGGCTTACAGACCTGAGCTACACATGTGGAGAACAGAGCTACACATGATCATCTTGGTGCATCTATATCATAGTTTTAAATAAAGGTAAGAAAATAGACTTGCCTTTTTATTTCATTTACCAAATTGAATGTTCTCAATGATTTTTATTTTTCATTGTTTGCCTGTTGCAATACACTGGCCAAGTACTCCTGACAACAACTTGGCCTGATCTCCAGCTCATTTCCCAGATATTACTGAATTAAATACATTTTATATGGAACTTAGATTTTTCATTCCAGTGATCCATTGTTTTAAATCTGTTGTTACGGGCATTTAACATCTAGTTTTCTGCTGATTTATATGATTTCCTAAAAGTTATTTGCAGTGATTACTGGTCTGTCTACCTTCTCAGGAAGGAGAAGGTGAAGGGGAAAGAATGAACATCCCATTTTAAGAATAGAAATTTTCAGAGATGGTCAAGATTCATCCTCATGGGGACTACCTTTCATGTTCTTAATTTTATTAAGATTAGGGATGGGGTATCTAAAGCAAATTCACTTTATGCCACTCTTTGATATCCAAATCTAAAAGAGCCCATGTGGAAAGCTGCCTTAACTAATGGGCCCTTCCAATCCCACCAACTCCCATCTTTTTTTTGGCGGGGGGGAATACATGGACTTGAACCCCAGGGAGCTTTACTATTGAGCCACATCCTCAGCTCTTTTTATTTTTTATTTGAGACAGGGTCTTGCTAAGTTGCTTAGGGCCTTGCTAAATTGCTGAGGTTACCCTCAAACGTGTGACTTTCCTGCTTCAGCCTCCTGAGCCACTGAATTGCAGCCAACTCACCCAACTCCCATCCTTCTTTTTTTGTTTCTTTCATAATTCTTGATGAAGGAGTACATCTGAGGTTATGATGGTAGGAAGAGCTTGACAGCTTTGTGGCCAGCAGCTATTCAGAAGTTGGAAAGAATCTTGGTTGAGATAGCTGTCTCAGAAATAGGATCACCAGGCAAAACTTCTGGGGGCAAATTCTAACTGATAAGCCTGGATTATCTATCAGAACTAACATGGTCATTGGCCAGTAAGAAGCTGACCAGCAAAAATGAAGCTTTGTTAGTGGAAGTCTCATTAAGGGGATTATTTAAAGTTTGTTTTCATAGCTGTGGGTGGGGGAAATGTGCTAAAATCCCTTAAGCACAAGAAGGAGATCTGCCTGGTTCTTTCCCCTGAATTTGCATATTTAATCTACTCTTTGGGTTTGAAAGTCACTGAGGTCATGTTCCAAGGTTTGCTTGTTTGTTTCTAACAATGTAGTGTTTAAATTACTTTGGAGAATTGGGCTAACATAATTACTTTTAAATATTGTTGTATTATATACACCTCTAGTCATTTGAGTTTTATAATATTCCCATAAATTTATATTCATGGTCTCCTGCCAGTGGAATATTACCCTTTCTTTGCACTAACAGAAATATTTGAAATACAGGGTAAGAGTTTAAGGCAAATTAATTTTGCTGGGAATTTAATTATCATAAAAGCTATTGTATTGCCATGTTCAACCTAAATGTAAGGCTGCAGAGATACTGAGTCTTCCTAAGTAAGGGCTGATGGAAAATCAGTTTGTCATCTGGCAACTACTCATTCTGTAGCTTCTTTTCCAGAAGGACAAGAATATTTTGGGGATATTCTTATTCCTATGATTAGCTTGACAGTTTTCTAGGACTTCAAAACAAGTGCTAAATCTTGGAAACTTTGGAAAACTTGTCAGATCAATCTTGGTTAAATTAGTATCTCTCCTTGATATAGTTGTTACCACTTTTGTTGTGGACAGATCTGACTTCTCTTTTGGCAACCTTAGTCCAACAATGGCCATTGTAGCTTATTCTTTTTGTTTGTTGTTTGGTACTGGTGACTGAACCCAAGGATGCTTTGCCCCTGTGTCACATCCCAGCCCTTTTTTATTTTTTATTTTGAGAAAGGGTCTAAGTTGCTTAGGGTCTCACTAAGTTGCTGAGGTTGGCCTCAAACTTGCTATCCTCCTGCCTTAGCCTCCTGAGTCTCTGGGATTACAGGTACGTGCCACTATGCCTAGCCAGTAGTCTACTCGTTGTCTTAATTAATTAATTAATTAATTAATTTTTGGTATCAGGGATTGAACCCAGGGACACTTATCCACTGAGCCACATCCCCAACCCTTTTTATATTTTATTTAGAGACAGGGTCTCACTGAGATTCTTAGTGCATAGTTAAATTTCTGAGGCTGGCTCTAGCCTACTCTTAATTTGAAGGATGAAACATTCTTCTAAGGGATACAGATCTTAATTACTTGTACTGGAATATTGTCATGGTTTCTGTTATAGGTATTATTGTTGCTTTATTTTGTTTTATGTAATGAAAAACAAGGGAGATAATCATTCTAATCTAGTCACCTCAAACATCTTCAAGAAAATAGTTTGTTCTTTAAGAGAGGAGTACAGAGGACAATGAGTAGGATGGAGGGAACATGGAGTCCTGAGAATAGTTGGGGAAACAGAGTTAGTCTATAAAACCAATGTGTTTGTTCCATTTGTTTGAATGATTTTCATTCATGGGAAATGTAAAATTTACCAAGAGAAAATTACAAAAAGTTTGAATTGATTGTATCTAAATAATTAGTTTACTTCTATTGGTTGGAAAGGTCAAATAATGGAAAATATTGTCTTAAGAGTACTCTCCTAAATGAGTAGATACCTTAATTTCATGCAGAAGCTGGGAAGCTGACCACTTGGCTAGATGGTGCCAGAGGAATTCATATATCCCACTTGAAGATGAACTAGATAAACTTAAGGGGTCTTTCCAATGCTGAGATTATGCAGGTTGATGATTCTAATGGCAGTAACTGGAAAAAAGAAAACAGTATTAAGGGACATGAAATATTATTTTGTAAGACTTTAAAAATAGGATACTTAGAACCAATGAAATGTTCAACTACTCAAAGTGTTAGACAGAAGGATCGTATCAAGTCTCCTTGAGGAAAGTGATTGTATTCTCTATTTAAGGTGATTCTTTAAAACCTTTTTTTATTTGTAGTTGGACACAATACCTTTATTTTATTTCTTTATTTTTAGGTGGTGCTGAGGATCGAAACCAGCGCCTCGCATGTGCTAGGCGAGTGCTCTACCACTAAGCCCCAACTCCAGCCTCTTAAGGTGACACTTGTGGGCAGTTATTTTTAAAGTAGAGGATAAGATTTCAAGCAGTACTTATCACTCAAGCTCATGAAAAGCTTGCTTTTTGTCTAATGATGCTAGTTATTACTGCAGAGTTATGTGTCTTACATTGTGGTCAAAATGACTGTAAAATGAGCTCTTCCATCTTCAGAAACTTCACACTACAGACCCATCTGTTCCTTTTTTTCCTAAACCACAGTGGTCCCATGGTTTCCAGCTGTAGTCTAGATTCCTAATTCATTCCTAAGAGAAAATGGTTAGCCAAGTCTTTCTATTAGCCCTATTGATCATTCTATAGTTTATGCTGATTTTCTATGATCTTACAGTTGTGTTTCTATTTTACACACTACATATATAAATAAATATATATATTCTGTTAAACTAACTTTATTTTTTAAAATTAACAAGCAAATACATTTTTTTTATTTAGGTCCCTATATTTTTTTTTCAATAATTTGTATCTTTTTGCATTCTTTATGAAACTAGCTCCATTCTCCTCATGGTTGCCAAATGGAAAAATTAAAGCCAAAGAAAGGGTCAATTACTCTAGGTTAGTTGTGACATTAAAAATGCACATATATGAGCTGGGTGCAGTGGCACATGCCTGTAATCCCAGCAGCTCTGGAGGTTAAGACAGGAGGGTCATAAGTTTAAAGCCAGCCTCAGCAAAAGCAAGGTGCTAAGCAATTCAGTGAGAATGGAAACATCAAGTGATAAAAGAGAAATTCCCTGAATGTTCTATGAAAACTCTATTCACAAACCAATAATTAGAAGTGATAACTAAATATGAAGTCACACTACTGCTATTTGCAGAAGAGCAGATTTCAACTGATTATGAGACATTTTAATTTTTTTCATATATGTGCATTTTGGGGGGGAGCGGGTACTGGGGATTGAACCCAGGGGCACCTGACCACTGAGTCACATCCCTAGCCCTATTAGACAAAATAATTTGTCTTTTATCACTTGATGTTTCTAGTCTCATCATTTTGAATTTTGTCTAGATAAGTACACATTTACTTTTCATATTTCTTATTGGCCTTGTCAACAGGAAATCTCAGGTATTGGTCATTTTATTTAATTATTTGATTCTTCCCTTCTAGTATGTTTGTTAGCTTTCCTGGGAATTACTACTAAATGGATGAAATCTCAATTTAGGCATCACTGCTTTTTTAAATATTCCATCATGGGAAAATTTATCTATGTGTAATAAGTACATACATGTGTTTAAGTTCTTAGGATTGAGAATATGAGGATACTCTGCAATATGTTACCTATGATTCTTTCTGGAGTTATGGGGATAAAGGAGGACTTTCAAGTTTTGCTCTATATTCCTCTGTTTTAGCTGAAATTGGAAAATAAGAATACATTTATGAATCATCAATAACAAAATATAAAAATATTTTAAATAATAAATATACAAAGGAAACTAGAAAAACACCTCCACAGTTGAGTATAAAGTTTTATGCATATTTTAAATTGAGCCTGTTGGTATTGTTTTTGAAATTATTTCTGAGCTTAATTATATTTATAATTATATTTGCTTAATTGACCATTTTAGAGAAAGATATTTTAAATTCTGACACAATGTGTTTCTAATGTTTTTGCTTATAAATAATTCATTGATATTTATATTTGTTCATAACATTTTTCTGGTGGATTACCTGTCCAGTGTTTAGAATGGTGTCAGTATATATTAGGTGCTCAATACATTTTTATTGAGAGAATGAAGAAGTGGGTGAGGCATCCAAAAATGACCCATTTCTAATTATTAAGACATATTTGAGACTCCTATGTTTTGTTTTTTTTTTCAACCTGGTGCCAAGCATAAAAGATTTGTCTTAATGGAAAAATATGGGACTAGGCACTCTAAGGGATATGGCCACAGCTGTTTCATAGTCTTGGTTAAAAACTCTGCTAATCTGGGTTGGGATTTTGGCTCAGTGGTAGAGCATGCTTAGCAAGTGTGGGGCACTGGGTTCGATCTGCAGCACCACGTAAAAAAAATAAATAAAGAAAGGTATTTTGTCTGTCTACAACTAAAGATATTTAAAAAAACAAAACCCCAAAAAACTCTGCTCCAAAACTTTGTAGTTAGATCTCATTGACATTGGCCTTGGCATCCTCGATTCTGCTCAGAATACTCATTTTCCCAGCTATCTTCAATTTCTCCATTAGTCTAGTATTATATGTTTTGTACCTTCCAAAAAGTTTTACATGTTATTGTCTGCTGGTGGCATCCTACTTGAATCAACTCCATTTGTCATTTGGAATCAGAAATCAGATGGATTGTTTTGATCTGTGTCTTTAGATTTCCTTCAGGGTAGGTGATGTTTTCTTCTGTTATATCTCTGAATATTTTATTTATTCACCTATTCAGTAACAAAAATGACCTATATGTTTCACTACCCATTGTTCACACAAATCATCTGCTCTCACTTTAATCTCTTTGTTATTCTTCTCTGTATTTTATTGTTAAGGCTTTGACACTGAATCTGTGAAACATTCATTTTTCTGTAGTAATTTTTCTATTTTCTAAAAGCTTTTAAAAAATTGCTCTTTCCTTACTCAGCTTACTTTATGAAATTTTGGAACTTGTCATGTTATTTCTCATGCCTTATCTAGTTTTAATAGTAAATAAGATTTTGATCTTACAGTTTTTTCCTCATTTCTAGGGGCAAAGGTACTTTGACAAAAGATAAAATCTAACTTTTGCAGGCTCCCAATCTTTCTTTATTTATAGATTTTAGAAAATAACTCCTATATCTTTTTTATTAATTAATTTATTATTTATTTCTGTTTCTATTTTTTCATGAAAGAAAGCCTTCTTGGCTTGCTGTTTTGCCCCAAATCATGTATTGGCTCCTCATTGACTCCCTAGACTGTACCTATAAGGAGGGCCAACTTCATGGTTATGTACCAGTATAGTAGCACATAGCTCTGTGTTCTGAAGAGTTAGAGTTCAATGTTCTGCTGTTCCCAGGCTGAATTTTTTAATAATGTTATTTTTTTTGAATTTTATTTTTTAAGTGAAGTCCAATAGGTTAGTGAGTTATACATGAAACCCATGCTTACATTTTTGTCTCCCTCTTTGGTCTTTTGCTCTCTCATTCCCTGGTACCTGTGCTTTTCCTCCTTCATTCCCTTTCACCTCTGCTTAGTAATCACTACTTCCTTTTGCCCTTAGAGAGTGCCTAGGCATGGACATGAGGACTAGTTCAGTTCAGACCAGGCTCAGATGTTATGTGCTATGTGGTGTCTAGGCACATAACATGGAAGTGTCCAACCCTTCTCAAGCACAATGTTGGGAATGGCAGGTCTGCAAGAAGGAGAAATTGACCTCCCAACCCTTGGCTGGGGCACTATGTATTGGCTGGGCAGCTTGCAGGTGGGGGGACTTCAGCAATAAATGGACTATGCATCAAGAGCCATGAGGCTTGGTCCCACATGGCAACAGTCAGGGTTTGAACTCTTCTAAATACTATCTTCCTGACTAAAGAATATGATATTAAATAAATTTTTTTTTTAAAGAGAGAGAGAGAGAGAGAGATTTTTTTAAGAGAGCGAGAGAGAGAGAGAGAGGGGGACAGAGAGAGAGAGAGAGAGAATTTTAACATTTATTTATTTTTTCTTAGTTCTCGGCGGACACAACATCTTCGTTTGTATGTGGTGCTGAGGATCGAACCAGGGCCGCACGCACACTAGGCGAGCGCGCTACCGCTTGAGCCACATCACCAGCCCCTAAATAACAAATTTTTAAAAATCCACTAACAACACCACCAACAACAAAGCAACCACCATAATATGGTTTGAGATAAAGTCCATGGGAAAAAAATGGAAAACATTTTATATATGTAAACACCTTTACAGGCACTTTTCCCTACATTTTGAGCACAGTCCACCTTTTCCTTTTGTTCTGGGCTCCACAAATTATCACCTAAACTTTCTTATGGATTTCATTTGGATTCCACTTCTCAACCCACCAGGGCTGGTGAAATTTATATTTATATTAATTCATTTGTCTGCTTCAACTGTGTGAACCACAGAAGTAACTCTAAGAATCTTTGTTTCTGTATGATTGAATCTTTGTTAATTGTTGAAACCTCTATGACCAAACTCCTCTCAGTTCAAACTCACTACTAAGCAGTGCCTTACTAAGGAGACAGTGATTTCTTCATTAGTGATTTGAGGTTGGTCTTTCTTTGGGGGATGTGTGTCATGGTGGAGCTCCAGGAAGGAACAGCTCACCATCATGTTACCTGGGCTTTTTTATCCTTCATGGAATTCAATTTCAGTTCGTGATCCTCCTATCTTTTCCCTCCCTCTTTTTCCTCCTGTTCTCCCTCCCCTCTCCTATTCTCTTTTTTCTGCTGTAGAAGACTTCCTTTCACTCACTCATTTATTTATATTTGATTGGTTCTTCCTATCTATGCATAAAGGTGAAGTTTCCTGTGGTATACTTACATATGCACATAACATGCTTTTTAAAGAATTCATTATGCATTGCCTCCGCTTACCCATCCCTCCACTCTGAATCTTGTTCTCCTTCTTTTATATTACTGATCTTCTCTTCATCTTTATGTTATTTTATCCTTCCCTCCTCCTTTCTTTCATGTTACACTAACTTCCATGAATAAGAGAAAGCATTCAATTCTACTTTTGAGTTTCTGTGTTTGGCTTATTTCATTTAGCATGATATCCTCTATTTCTATCCATTTTTTGGCAAATGCCAAATTTCATTCTTTTTCTATGGCTAAGTAGAATTACATTGTGTGTGCGTGTGTGTGTGTGTGTGTGTGTGTGTGTGTGTGTATCACAATTTCTTAATCCATTCACCCATTGATGGGAACTTGAGTTGAGTCCATAATTAAGCTATGGTGAATTGTGCTGCTATAAACATTAATGTGGCTGTGTCATATGTGTAGTATGCTGATTTCAGGTCTGTTAGGAAAATGTGAAGAATCACTATGGTTATTCTATCCCTCGTTTTTTGAGGAATCTCCATTCTGCTTCCAGAGTGATTGTACTAGTTTGCAGTCCCACCAAAAATGTACAGGTATACCTTTCTCCACAACCTCACTAGCATTTATTATTTTTTGTGTTCTTGATCATTGCAATTTTGACTGGAATGACATGAAATCTTAGTGTAGTTTTGATTTGCATTTCCCTGATTGCTAGAGATGCTGAACATTATCTTTTATATATATATATATATATATATATATATATATATATATATATATATATATATATATATTTGCTGGCTATTTGTGTTTCTTCTTTGGAGAAGTTTCTGTTTAGTTCTTTTGCCCATTAGTTGACTGCTGCCTGGGTGTTGGGTGGTGAGACAAATGCTTTTTCTCTTGAAGTGACTTTTGGTATGTCACTATTAAGTATGACTAATTGAATGGTTCATGCCTCTTCCATTCCTTCCGTGGCCTCCAGAATGCATATATCAAGATAGGGATTGGGTTTCTTTCCTATAGGAGGAACAGAAACAGCTATTCAGAAGATGGGCCAGAGAAATCCAATGCACTTTGATCCCTTGGTTTCTCTTTTTCTTGTGGTTTCTGCCATGATTTGCCCAGGCTTCATCTCCTCGCTCTCTAAATTGGGGTATGCCAATGAGATTCAACACATTTTCCTCACATATTTTCTGTAATACTACTTTACTCTCTTGAGAATTCCAATTTGGTTAAACTTGTAATAGATCTGAAAGAAAAAAATCACTCAAAATTTAAAAACGTATGGTTGGCACAATATCTTATTTTTCCTTGTGATTAAGCAATTTTCTTTCCCTTATGATTTGCTTGTTTTGGATTGCCAATTTTTGTTAAAGGGTGTTATAAGCCTCTTAGTTTATTGCTGTCTTTCCCAGAAATCCTATCTTTCTCAAGTTACATAAAACTTGATGAAACATTAAGTTAAATGGCCAAATGACATTGTAATTACCTTAATATATTTAAGAAATGTGTTATTGGACAATAGTTTGATTATCTTTTTTTCCATTTCAATTAATGTTGTAATAAACATTTTTGAAATATATTTTATACTTCATTCCAGATTATTTCTTCAGGATTGGCCTTTGATATATATTGCAAATCAGCTTACTAGACAGATTGTAACAATTTAGATTTCTACCAGCATCCTAAAATCTGCCTGTCTGATCAGCCTTGGGGAGTGTCACTTCATTGATGGCCAATAGTGTCCTGTTTTAATTTGTCTTTGTTTGACTATTGATGTAGAAATTTTTTTTTCAAATGCTTTTCAACCCTCTGTATTTCTCCCTTCAGGCTTTTTTTTTTTTTTTTAAATAAAAAAAAATGTTATAGTCATCAGAACATAATAGATTTTAGAAACACATTGCATTATTTGTGATTTCTACCCTGTCTTTCACATGTGTTAAGTTGCACAAATGGGGAAAAAAAAGCATTTTAATAAGGATGTCTTTTATGGTTGTCTGCAACAGGTAGAGCTTATAGCTTTCTAATTCTTCAAGGGCGAATGACAGGCAGCCAGCTGCTTGAAAGAGAGGTCTGACCAAAGATAAACCAGAGGGTGTAGCACAGCTTCACTTATAACTTTATCAGCCCTGCTACTGCCCATACAATCTTAGCAGTTGTTTAAGAATTTATGTTTCCCTGAGGAAGGAATGAATACACTTTTCATCAAAAGTTCATTTGGTAATTCATATTTTCCCTGTGGGCTGCATAGATTGCCAATTATAGTTCTTACCCAGGGTAAATTTTTTTAAGATGGAAATTTAATTAGGTGAACATTTGTGAGGAGATGTTGAAATGACTTAGGAATATGTACAACCACCTGCACGTGATGTTTAATCAAAAGTGTACATTAAGTAGAATTTAAAAACAGTAGATTCCTAGTGCCAAGACTATATATTAATTATTTTCAGTTGAGCAAAGAAAATGAAACTACTTATAACTATGCTTTTATTTATCTTGGTGATTTAACCCTATGATATGTTACAGAATAATATAAATAGAAACATATGTGAAGTGAGGGCCATGCCACATTCTCTAAATCACCATGGATTGATGAATAATAAATTTTATGTTTATGATCTCTAAAATGTAATTCAAATATTGGCATACATATACACACATTAATATTAATATTAAACCATTAAATTAAAAACTCTTAGTAATGTTAATTTCTATTTTTTGAATCAAGTGAGTTTATATGCACAAGAGTGTATTATGAAGCTATAAATTGACAGAAAAATATTACTTGTCACCATTATACATTTTAATACATGTTTAATAATAATTTCCAAAGAGAGAATGAGTATGATTGAGTAACCCAGGTGGGGGTGGGGGTCTAGATTAGAGAAGGAAGCTAGTGGAGTTCTCTTAACCATCTAAGATCTGGAGTTACAATATTAAACAGATATAAAGGGCTTTCATGATGAAAAATTACAAATACTGTTAAAACTTGGGCTAATAAGTGACTTTAAAGAATTTCTCAAACAATACAGAACTATTTTATGTGTGTGTAACTTTACTTATTGAACAAATAAGCATTGAGCTTTGTTGTAGCTAGACCCTGTTCTAGGTGCTTGGGGTATATCTGTTAAACAGAAAGATTCCTGTCCTCAATGTGCTTGAATTCTGGGGAAGAGAGATAGAAAATAAGCAATAAACATGATAAATAATCCAGTTATAATACATATTGAAAGGTAAATGCTATCAACAGAAGAGAAGTTAGAGGAGGTAAGGGAGATTTAGAAATCTGTGTGAGGGAATTGGAGTTTTCAGAATTAAATCAGGTGGTAAGGGAAGACCTTGTTAAAAAGGTAAACTTTGGGCAAAAGTTTGAAACAGGTGAAGGGTTTAGTCAAGAGGTCGTCGGGGAAGGAGTATTCTAACCAGAAGGAATAATAAGAACACAAGCCTAGTATGGGAGCATGTTGAAACATTGGGAGGACAGTGCCTGGAGATCAGGGACAACACACAGTACAAAAGTCATATGAGTTCAGAGAGCTCATGAGGAAGAAAGCAACCATATGGAGCCTTATCAGCTGTCATGACTTCAGCTTTTATTCTGAGTGAGATGAAGACCCAAAGCAGAGCTTTGGGCAGAGGAGTGGCTTGGGGATTATAAAAAAAAGACTTCTGGTTTCTGTGTTGAGATTACATTGAGGGAATAGGGCTTAAAATCCAGGCAACATAGATTACCAGCTGGGTCAGGTTGGATTTGATAAATAAAGGCCAGATGATGAATATGTTTGGATGGTAGAACCAATGAGATTTACCAGATTTAGTGGGTTTTCTAGTTACTAGGCAAGGTGCTACTAACTCTTCGTGTTGAGGCTTCCTGGCATCCTCTGTTCTGATGAGTCTTTGTGGTCATATCAGGTTTCTAAGGGTATTGCTTGTCTGCTGGGTATTGACACACCTTCCCTGGATACCACTCATCTGGCTTCTGTTTCCCAGTGCCAATACTTGCATCCTTACCATTTATCTAACCTCTGTACCCCTGCATCATGCCTATTATTTCCCTTGATTCCCATCTTCCACTCATCTTCCAACTTTTAGTCTGAGATCTTTCCTGGAATCTATTGTCAGTTGCTTACTGTGGTACAAGTGCTAACTATAGCTACAATTATTGTTAACTTATTGGTTAACTCATGATTCAGGGAATGGGCCAAGAGTTATTCAGGATTTTTAAAAGGTAAGGGAATTTTGATTTTATAAATTTATGGCTAAATGAGACTGTATGTTGGCATCACTTTGAGTAATAAAATCTTCCATAAGAATAAATACATTTCAGACTGTTTGGATCTTTATGACATATTTCTTTTCTATGGGACCAAAAAAGCCACTTGGCAAGGAAAAATTGCTGAGTTAAAATTCTTTAAATGAAAGTATTTTTAAATTCAATTGATTTGTAATTTGGTTTGTGGGTAATTGAGATATTTGAAAAGTTAGATGTAAAATAAAACCAATAAACTATTTATGAAAAATAGCTCTTTTATAACTATGTTTTGTCACATTGAGGGAGAAATTTTGGGTTTGCTCCATTCAGCCAATTTACTGGTACAAATCTCATCTGAACTCCATTTGACCTCATCTTTCATGAAATGGACAATATAGAAAAGCAGCAAAATACTTTGAAATAAACATCTCCTAAAATGCATTTTAACCTTGGATCTGGAAATCTATAAAAGAATACTTTTTTTCAGTACATTGATAACACAGAGAGAATTCCTTACAGCTGAAAATTATGGCATTTAAAGATTTCAAGATGTCTTTCCAGGTTTTGATTTGGCAGCATGCCAGTGTTGGAATGGCTCTGTTTTGAAAGCCCATCTTGCCTCCACTGTTTCAGGTTTTCTAATTTTTACATTGGTGTTTGTTCCCAGAAAATATTTAATATGTCCTTTAAAGTTTATTCACTTTTCTAATACCCTAGATTACAAACTTTGCCTTTAAAAAATATCTTTGAAAATATGTCAACAATGTAACCCATTTTGGGAAGTTCTAGAGAAGCTTACCATCCTTTAATATATAAGCACAAACGTTTTGGTTTAGTTCCTTATAAAACTTAAATAAATGTTTACATGCAAATCTTAGCATAGTCTCATTATTTTTGGATCGTAACAAACACGTCTGTTTTGTGTGTGGCTTACTAAGCCCTCTTGGTAGTTTAAAGCATCTGTGTCATATGTAATTTAAATACCTTTGAATTTTCCTTCCACAAACCATTGATTCATCGCATAATGGGGGACTTCCAAACCCTATTCTTTTGGACATTGTGTGAACAAAGTGTGGCAACATCCTATCCAGGAGATGATTTCACTGGGTAACCACAGGAAGGACTCAAGTAAAAAGTTCTGAGAATTTAGCATGAAAGGAAGAACAGATATTATACTATTTCACAAAAATGCATTTTTGTTACATCTGAATCATGCTTTTCCAGAATCAATGATTTTTATTTTGCTGCCAGTAGATGGTGGGGGGAACTCAGCAACTTGATTTTTGTTCTTTAGTCTGCCCAAGAATGTTAATGACTGTGAACAAACTTGTTTCTTGCGGTTATTTGCAAATGAAGTCTATCTCAGAGGAAATGTACACAACCCTGCCTGGGGATATTTTATATGAAAGTTAATAAAGTGGATTTATTGACCCTATGGTCTTTAACAAAACCAAAGATAACTGGAGAATAGTTTTAAAAGAGGAAAAAACAAAACAACAACAACAACAACAACAAAAAACAGAATAGTAAGAACAGAAATCTTACCAGTTGCTTTTGGAAACAGAATTCACCTTAATAGGTTGGAAAATTGTCTGGGTGCAGTAGTGCATGCCTATAATCCCAGCGGCTCAGGAGGTTGAGGCAGGAGGATCCTGAGTTCAAAGGCAGCCTCAGCAACTTAGTGAGGCCCTAAGCAACTCAGCAAGACCCTGTCTGGAAATAAAATATAAAAAAATGGGCTGGGAATGTGGCTCAGTGGTTAAGTGCCCCTGGTTTCAATATACCTGGAAGTACAAAATTGAAACATGTACATTTAAGAAAATTCACTGATTTTGCGTTCTATTGGTCTTGGTTTATCGTCACCAGGAAGCTACAACACTTCTGCGAGGTTAGCTACATTGGGCTGGACTTTACGTCTCTTAAATTTTTACATCTCTCTCTTCCTTTGCTTAGAAAAGCCCTCTCTTCTCATATACACCTTTCAAAATTTGGCTTAATTGCTTAATTTTCCCTCTTATCAAAATGTCTTACGCTATTAACTTCTATACCAGCACATGCTCTATTAATAGGATATAGTTCTGCATTTGTTTCCTTGTCTCCTTTTCCAATTATTCCATGTTTTATTTTTTAAGTTTATCTTGTAGATCAGTTTAATCAGGGGCAGAAAATATCTCTTGTTTTTCTTCTCTTTCCTTTATATTACCTAGTATGATATTTAACTGTGGTGTTATCTGGGCATATTAGAAATAATATGCCCAGATAATTTAACTGGGCATATTATTTCTAATGGGGCACTATTGGCACTCCGTATAGAGCAGGGTTTTTTTTGTGGGACTTCTCCCATTTGTGCCTCCTGCCCCACATTGCAAACATTTTTAGCATCATTTTCCCCAGTCTTAAATGCCATTAGTTCCTTAAATTATTTGACAACCCATAGTGCCTCCTAGGGAAGTATTGCCAACCGATTTGAAATTCAGTTCTTTTCATAGTATTTAAAATAGTTTGGGCTTATTTTGTTTATTGATGGCTTTATTTATTCTTTTTCCATACTAAAATGAAACTTCAAGAACACAGGTACCGATTCTCTCTGTGTCATTTATTGTACATAGTAAAATGCTGAGGACAACACCTGGCAAACATAAATACTCAATAATTTATAGAATAAAGGTATGCCAAAGTCATTCCATTAATCTTTGTAAACTATTTTGGGCAGCAAATAATTTTAGCAGCAACTTACTAAATAGTCTGTAGATGGTGGTCTGAGTTAAAAAAGCATCAACTAGTTCCAAACAAAGATTAGTGTAGATATTGGCAGAGTATGGCTTTCATTAAATTTTACTTCTAAACTTACTGTGAAACCTTGAGAAGGTCAGATATTCATTTTGTACCTGGTTCTTGTAGTGTGTAATAAGGTAATTAATAACACCCGTGTTTTACCTGTGATAATGACTGTTAGGGCAAAAGTAATAATCTCTAACAAGATATCAGAAAGGGAAACATTTTGCATGTAATAAAGAAAGGCTTAGATGGTCGTTACCATTAACCAGGTTCAATATTGTCATCTTTGGCTTTTGGAACAGTGGAAGGTATCCATGTGAGCTTCAATTGTATACCTGATTGAATTCCCAGCTAGTTAAAGTCAGAGCTTACTGAAGAAAGTTTATATACACAATGTCTTATTATCACCATCTAGATATAATGTTGATGGCTCTCAGTTTTGTACATAGCTTTGCCCTTATTATTATTTTTTCTTTGTAACCAGCTTCTCAAATATCCAGAATCTGTGTTAGGAGTTAAACCAACATTATTCTTTCTTTTTCACCTCTGTCACTTTAAAGCATAAGAAAGTTTTGTTCTTTAGGCACTTTTCAAAGATTTTTCCAAGTATAAATCTTTCCTTTGATTTTTCTGAAGCAGGTCCCAAAAGCGTACCCAAGGTCAGAATTCATTCAAGATGCATTGGTCTTTTTTTGAGCATTAGTTTAATTTCCACCAGTTGCGCAGATTCTAGGACTAGTAGCTGTTTGAGTCCCTGGTAGCTTGGCAGTGTTATTTTCAGTGTTTTATTGGGCTTACTATTTTGCTGAAGGCTTAACAGGCTCATTTTCAGATTCTTAATCAAGAACAAGTTTAATGATTGAAAATAATTATCTCCAGATTAGAAGGGCTTTTAAAAATTTATCAGCATTCCAAAATTTAACAAATAGCTCTCTGATAATCTAATTAAAATCCTACTTTTGCTGCCAGATGGTTTCAAGCCAGATATGTAGTCAACCTCTTGTAGCAAATCATTATTCATTCAAGCTTTCTGAAAATTCAGACGTAGATATTAACTTGTGTTAATTTTCAGATTGTTTCCTGGAGGAGGGTGAACTGCAATAATCAGATTTGCCTTTTTCCTTATTTTAAGGGAGATAATTTTTTTTTTTTAGTTATTAAGAGGCTGTTTCTGTCACTCTTAAATCAGGAGTCCATTGGCTGCATATACCTATGGGTGCAGAATACACAAAAGTGTGTCCAGAAGCAAATCAGAATCAGCTGCTTTGTATCACAATAAAAGGCCTTTCACTTTCCACTAGATTTGCACCTTGAATGGTAATTAAATTTAGAGACCATATTGTTGTGGAATTTTGGTCTAGTTTAGAACTATGGAATTTTGATGGATAATTAAACACATATAGAAAATACTGTACTGTACATGAGAGCTGTTTATATAAGCTGGGGGCAAAATTATTCTTTTATAGTTCTGAAAATAATTTGGATTTCTTAAATAAGCCTTATTTTCTCAAAGATGCATCTCAACATGTTAGCAACTAGCTGTTCTTTCAGAAGTAACTTAAAATTTGAACTCTAGTGATGGGATTTCAACGCCATCCAGAAACCAGAGGGTTGTCAATCATGGTTAAATGAAGACTCCAGGAACACAATTTGTCAGGCAATCTAAGTTTCTGTCGTCTGTTCTTGCTGTTCATACTTTTACAGGGGACTGGTGGCAAAATTGAATGTGGGTGAGGCTGAGAGATGAGCAACAGGAGGCAAACCAACAGCTTTAGAACTCCTCTGTGTACAGATTTATGTGCTTCTAATTATCAATGTGTGGGAGTTTTGTCAAAAAAGCTGGGTCTGTGGTTCCTTTTGTTCTCCAGTGTCCTTTGTGGCTTATGTTTTAAATGGGATGCAAATGTGATTTATAGTGCGTGGCATGATGCAGTTAGAGAAAACTGGTCTTTACAAGGCAACACGGCGAACTTGAGCAGGGAAGGGCCACGCGTGAGCAACATGTTCCTGTGGGTGACAAAGAACAGCCCCGGGAGGCTTATGTTGAGACTAAAGAGTAAACAACATGTGAAAGGTTGTTCTGTCCAAAGAAAATGGCTCTCTTTCCTGTGGTCTGGGAGAGCAGAGCTAGGGCTCTCAAAACTGTTTAGAGAGCTGTTAAGTAGCATTCTCATTCGGTTGAGCAAAGGACATACACAATAGCAATGTTTTTTCATTGGGACTGAGTCTAATAGACACCTAAGAAACTCATTTATCACCATTCCAGATAGCCACATGATTGCAGTATCCTCATTAGCACTTTTTGATGCCATGTTCCCGAAGCCTTTTAAAGTTCTGACCAAAGGGCCATGGTGTATGTACAACAATTGAGCGGGGTAAGCATCCTTAAAGAGCAGAGTTCCAGTGGAATCAAGGTGGCCAACTCAATGTCCCTACAGATATGTAACAAAAAGCAATCTGATCATGGAAGCACAATCCATTTAGTCATTCAACAAAACTATACTAAACAGTAGTCATGAATGAGGAAAAAAAATGCTTTAGTGGCAAAAAATGAAAATAATTATTGTACTTTTAATTTAGAAAGCACTATGAAGCTGAGATAAAGAACTGAGTTTCAGTCTTGGCTCATATGTTTGTATTTGTTTTATTTAAACAATCTGAAATTAGCTTTGTTTCAGCACATTTTAAATAGCCATGTTTCTTTGAACACCTTCATATATATTCAGAAACTTAATTTTTCAACTGTAAGTTGAGGGAACTGGATTAGTATTGGCTTTGGGGAAAATGGCTGAATTTCAATTTCTACCACTTCAATTCAATTATTGCTGGGGTTTTGGAAGATTATTTAGCTTCTTTGATTTCCTGCTTGTCCATTTTCAAAATCATACTGACTTCACACAGATACCATAAGGATGTTTGTCTGGTAGGAAATTAGCCCAGGAAACAGACTATGGATCCCAGCAGGTGGAAGAAGTTGCAAGACACAGTTGGGATAGAAGACATTCTTTATTCAGAAGTAGCAGCAGCCTCCCAGCTTCCAGCTTGCTCCATTTAGCCCCCTGAACCATTCCCATTGGCCTTTTTAATATTCAGGTCAGACAAAGAAGGCACATTGCCAACAGGTTAGTTAAGTGGGCACATGCTCACAAGCCACATTCATGACATTGAGTACATATGCTGAATCAGGGTATTCATGACCTTGACTACACGCTGAAAGCAGCCTGTAGGAAACCTCCGTGAGTGAACCTAAGTACAGCCATTTTGAGCTTGCCCAATAATGTTTATGCATTTAAAATTCAGAATAAGTCACAGCCATTAAGGTCATTTACAGTAAATTGATAGAGTTTTATAAATATTTCGGATGGGGTAGCCTTTTGGGTTGGAGAAGATTGGTTAGTATAGAGTGGGTCTAGGTGGCTATTGATGACCTTCCTCTACAGAGGATTGGAAGGAAGATGAGCCTTACCCCACTGCTCCTTCCTACAGATCTAAGCCTGCTACTAAGATCTCTATGATTAAATGTTATAGTTCCTGACATTCAAGGTCTGGATCAGGGGGTTATAAAAAATAATCAGACTGTGAGAGGGCTTTGGTCATTGTTCAAAGATGAAAAGAGAGGATTTAATTTTTAGTTCATTATTTGTCTAAGGACACCAGTGTCAAGTTTTTTTTTGGGTTCAGCATGCAGCATCCCAGACCCCTATTTGGCAGTTCTCTGTTATCAGGAAGCAGCTGGAGCAAGCTGATGGGAAAAGGGAAAAGGGAAAGGATATTTAGGAAAAACAAGATTTTCCAAAAAGCACAAAGTCTACCATAAATGATTCATTTTACAGGCACCAAGCCCTGCAAGGTCAAGACATGTAATTGTTGTGGGTGGAAAAGAAGGCAAGAGTAGGATAAAAGCAACCAAAAAATCACCCTGCCACAGTGGCAGGGGCAAAGGCTTTGGGTGGAGAGGGAGAGTGTCACTGAACCTGGAACTAGGAGAGGAAGGTGCCTAAAGCAAATTTCATCTGCTTCCAAACTTCACCTTAGTTGTCTTCTAGAGAATTTCCTTAGTAGAGGAAAGTTTTCCTTACGTGGAGAAATGTGGCAAAGGAGGATGAGCCTTCGTGGGCTACTCTTGTCGTGTTGCTGAGGCAAGAAGGGGCTGAGTTGGGAGCTAGATTACATTGCCTGTGTTTGCACCTGTGATGAGCTCATTGGGCCTGTTGCAGGTAGGTCATCATGCTGTGTGTGGAGGGGAGTTAAATGCAAATGTCCCTGTACAGCTGGCTTTTACATCTGGATCTGCAATTCTACATTGGTGAAAAAATTAGCCATTCCATCCAGTTTCATTGGAAACATTCTCTCAGAGCAAGCCCTGGTTAGTTGAAGGATCATTTACTAATGTTTTGTTATGTGAAGTGGGGGCAGAGGACGGGCAGAAAGGGAATACCGTGTAGGTTTGCATCTCTGGTTGGTTACAGGGAAATTTCACAGAGTACTGCACAGGATCTCACCATCTACGCTGGTTCTTTTTCCTGCTTTCCCTCCACATTTTCTCCTTCTTCTTTTTTTAGATGTGTGTTGATCTCCCAATATCCTGTGTAGCAATTTACCAACTATCTTTTAATATTTTATTAATACCAAATGAATATTGAATTTATTGAACTATTAAATTAATTCTTCCAAATTATATTTAATTCTGTAAAAGTAAATAGTTTTTAAGAAAAAAATGTTCTCCATTCAGTTACTTTTACATAAATGCAGTGAATAATCATCTCTTTCTTCTCCTTCTTCTTCTTCTAGTACTGGGGATTGAACTCAGGGGTGCTTAACCACTGAGCCAAATGCCAAACCCCTTTTAATGTGGTTTTTTTTTCAATTTTTAGGCAAGATTTTGCTAAGTTCTTGGGGCCTAGCTAAATAAAGTCTTCTTATAACATACATATCACACTTTCCATATTAGTGACTATTTGGTTGTAACCATAAATTAATCTCAACTCTTATGAAATCCACAGTGAACATATGACAAATGATAAAAAAAATAACAGCAATGGTTGATTTTCTAGAAAATGTGTTATAATTAAATGCTAATATAAAGAAATATGTTTTCCTGAAAAAGAGAAAGTAATAGACTATCTATTTTCTGCATAATAATCATTGGAATGAGACTCCTAACTTATGGTGACTTTGGAACTACTAAATCAAAAGCAATAGCTATTGGGCTACAATAAAACCAATCAAAAAAGAAGAGATTTGACTAACAGTTTACTCAAAAATATTCCCAGGGATGGTAATGTTCAACTGTTTCTACAGAGAAAACTGGTAACTAAGGAATACTCATAAGAAATGAGTTTAATTTATTTTTCTTAATTTTTATTCAGCTATATTTTTTATATTTTGTATATATTTTATTCTTAAAATAAAATTATCTTCTTATTATTAAAGAAAGTCACACTATATCACATTGAGAAAACTTAGAAGGCTTAAAAGGAAAGATCAAAGTCCATAATCATCTTATTTCAATATCAGGTTTTCTTACAAATCAAATTCAAAACCTAGTGGGGGCGGGTGACAAAGGAAGAAAGAAAGAAAGGAAGAAAGAAAGAGAGAGAGAGCACCTAGTCATTTTATTCAGTTCATGGTTCTGAAGGTCAGTTGGCGGATTGTCTGGTGACTGACTGGCCGTGGGTGGCCTCACTCATGTTTTCTTCCTTCTGGGAACTGGATGGCTGGAGGGCTCAAGGGCAGCATCTGGGACAGCTTGTCTCTGTTTCCTATGGCCTTCCGCTTTCCTGTAGATTATCTCACGTGGTGGTGTCAGGTCTCATATCACAAAAAGCAGTCAGAAGTCCTTGCACATGTGAACACTTGCAAAGCCTCTGCTCCATACACATGAACTCAATTGCCCAAATGCTCAATTGACCAAAGTCATCTAAGTCCAAGTTGAAAACCAGGGAAGGGATGTTGGTAGAAAAGGCCCTTATTAAGGCTATTTTTTGCCATTACATAAAATAATTTGGATTATAGTTTATATAACTTTGTATCTTACAATTTTACACTTAGAAAAGTTATAGTATGAGAACTTACCTATTAAATATTGTTTAAAAATATGATTCATAATGGCTACATAATATTAAAATATGTGATTGTGCCATAATTTGCTTATAAACTTTCCTATTAGAAATAGTAGGCAGCTTTTAATTTTCTTTTTTAATATGTCTAAATAAACAGTGGCACACAACTTCTATGATTTTGGTGCATATTACTGAATTTTTTTATATAAATAAGCTTGAAGCTCTTGATAAAGATTGCCAAAGTGTCCTCTGAATAAACTGGAACAATTTTATTCTCAGCACTGTTTGAGACTGTCAAATTACTACCATATCCTGGACCCAGGTTAGGATACATTTTAAAACTCTGTTAATTTGATAAGCAGAAAGATATGTTTTCAAATTTATAATGTTCAGTTGTCACAAACATTAAATATTTTTTATAAAATAACAATTTTGAGATTATAAAACATTGGTAATTTTAAGGAAAATTTTTCCATTATGATAAAAAGTTCAACTTAGAAATTGGAAAAGTAAATTTGGGGTGGAAGAATTTTGAAAAAAATGACTGTTTACATGATGGGGAAAACCAAGTATTTCACCTTGTTTTTTCATTATGATAGTAAGTGCAGTTGTCAAAACTATGAAAATGTTTTATGGCCCCTGAAGACAGGCCAAATGAAGCATATTTTAAAAAAATAAAAATTGAAATTATATGCCGAGATACCATAGCAACATAAAAATTTGAGTCTAGAAATTTGTTTTAGAGAGGAGGATGAGAAAAAAAGATTGTTTTTGGTGTGACTCTCTTAACTAAGCAAATGTTCAGGCATAAAATTGCATATTTAGGAAAACAACTTTCACTAAATTTTTTGTGGGTGTTGGAAAAAGCACTAAATTTAAGAAGATTAATTTTAATTCTATTAATTCTAGAATTTTCCCATTTGAATGTTGAGAAAATATAGAGACGAAAGTTTAATATAAGCTCTGGGTTTCACAAAATGTCAGAGAAATATTAGCTCCCACCCTGGAATGCAAGGTGTATTTTTTCTTTCTTTTTTTTTTTTTTTTGTTTAGTATTCGGGATTGAACTCAGGGGCACTCCACCACTGAGCCACATCCACAGCCCTATTTTGTATTTTATTTAGAGACAAGGTCTGAGTTGCTTAGTGCCTCACCATTGCGAGACTGGTCAGCCTCCCAAGCTGCTGGAATTACAGGCGTGGGCCACCACCACGCCCAGCTTGCACCGAGTATTTTTGATAACAGGTGGGGTAATAAAAATTCAGATTGAACCTATTCAGTCTGTACAACACATGTGAGTTAGGGATGTTGTGAGGACTATTGCATCTCAAGATTTTTTACTACATAGTTTCTAAGTTTTTAAAAGTGTTTTTGAAGTGGAATTTTAAGAAAATATTCCGAGGGGGCTGGGGATGTGGCTCAAGCGGTAGTGCAGTCGCCTAGCATGTGTGGGGCCAGGTTTGATCCTCAGCACCACATACAAACAAAGATGTTGTGTCTGCCGAAAACTAAAAAATAAATATTAAAAAAATTCTCTCTCTCTCTCTCTCTTTCTCTCTCTCCCTCTCTCTTAAAAAAAAAAAAGAAAATATTTCGAGGACCGACTATGTAACAAAGTGCTGGAAGGAAGCATATTATCACATGCACAAGCACGGTTTACTGGGGCTTTTGATTTGAAGAGCTAGAAAAAAGTTGAAACTAATGCAACTTTGACCACGGTTTAGATCTAGGTGGGCGAGGTGCTTATCCCTCCTAGCAGCTAGCGACTTTATAACACATGGCTCTAAATAGACGACAGGAAGAAAGAGGATGATTTTGAATTGAATGCAGGAGAGAAGGTAATTTCTTCAGGCTGTTGAAAAGCACTGTCTCCTGGGGAGGAGGAGGAGGATGGGAGGATGTATGTACACCACAGAAAGAAACCACTGTGAGACCTTAGCAGGGAAAGCAAGCCCATTGGCAAAAGCACAACTCCTACATGAAATATTTCTGCTCTGGTTCTGCTATGGTACAAAAGTAAAAACAACCCCCCCCCCCAAAAAAAAAAAAAAAAAAACTAAAGTACTCCAGCCTTAGGATATGTATATTTTAACAGTGTATATTATATAGTCCCCACCCCCCAATCTCTTCTACTTATTCAGAATTGTTTGCAAACATTTAATTCATGTGCTACAATTCAAAACATATGCTGCTGGAGATCACAGATTTTTTTTTCTCTCTCTTTCCCTTATAAATATTTCAGGTATTTGCAGTTTATAGGCATAGTGATGTCACATTATTTCAGTTTTTATTCTGAGGACCAAAGGGTATTTGAGATGTGAATGTTATATTTGGAAAAGGAGAGTTTAACTGGGTTCTTTGGTCACAGGTATTGATAAAAATAATGACACCTATTTTGGGTATGTTCTTGCAAAAAAAGGGGTACCTTTTTTCAGAATTATGCTTTTTGAGTAAAGTAATTGTTAAAAGAAATTTTGTTATTTTCTTTTAATCTAATAAGTTGTAGTGCTCAGTATTCTCCCAATAAACAGTAACAACCTACAATAACAATAAACACAAAAGAAGGAAAATAAAATATATCTTGTCAGTGCCCCAAACATATCTCTCCTTGTCTATTTCTTCTATCTGTGTAATGGTATTAAAAATCTATATTAAAAATCTGCCTCTGGAGACTGAGAATTATTGTTTTAAGAAGGAAACTTAAGAAAGTAAAACTAGTGATTGAGTAATCTTGAAAATATACCACACAAGTCAAGTCTAGACAATATAACAAGTTACAATAATATAAACCTTGTTAGATTTTTAAATCATAATCATTGACTTTTTGGAATCTTGTTCCTGTACTCTCTCCCCTATAATTATTTAATGAAAGAGTTTATCTCCATTCTGTCAGTTAGGATTATGTTCCAGTGCATTTGACAGTAACCTCAAGAAGTGATTTGAACAGACTAAAGAATTTGTTCTCTCTCAAATAGAAGTGTGAAGATAGTTCAGAATTGGTATTTTAACTCATCAGGATCTGGAGTCTTCTATCTTTCTATTCCCTTTCTTAACATGTGGTTTCATTTAATGGTTTAAGGGGGTTGCTAGAGTTCCATCTATTGCATTGACTTGCCCAGCCAATTGGCAGGAAGTAGGGGGACATGGCAAAAATAAGCATGCAACTTCACCTGTTTTTCTTTAAAGAACTTTTCCTAGAAGACCAAGGTAAAACGTTGACTAATGTCTCATTGACCAGAACTTAGTCAAAAAACCACAAATTTATGCATGACCTATTCTGTTATGGTAGCAGAAATGGACCCACAAGGAAAGAAAACAGAATAAACTAGCCATGAGAACAACATCACGGGTAATGTGGGAGAGATGGGAATGCAAGGAAAGCACTTCTGTAGGTACCATCGATGATCAATATCAAAGTGAAGAATTTTAAATTTTGCTTGAATATGAAAATGGAGAATTTTTAAGAAGCATAAATAGAGACAGGTAGAAGGAATTTTTAATATTTGAATTATAGATGATGTATTTTTATTAAGTTCATAACACAGGTAGCTACCAAAATCATCAGCTTCAAGAAATACTTGCATCAAAACATATTGAAATTCCCCATTACCTCCTGAATCTCATGTCTATACCTAATATTTAATTAAGTTTCTTCGTTAAATAGCTTACTTCCTTTTTAACCATACCCTATAATGTCTTTGAATACTCATGGTTACTTCCTGTATGTTTGTGTGTTGTTTCTGAAATTCCAACCCAAAATGCTGCTTGTAACTTTATTTTCTTTTTTTCCATGTGTTATGAATTGTACATGAGGTGCCTCCAGAAAAGCTCCTATGTTAATGTAGGAATGTTCAGAGGTGAAATAATTGGATTATGAGAGCCATACCTAGTCAGTCCATTCCAGTTTGACAGATGAGTGACAATCATAAGAAAGTGGCTGGAGGAAGTGAGTCACTGGGGATGAGCTGTAGAAGAGTTGTTCTTCCCTGTAGCCCCCTTCCCTCTATCTGCTTCCTTGCAGCTGTGAGTGTAGCAACATTCCTCCACCATTCCCTCTGCCACAATGACTGCCTCATTTTGGGCCCGGAGCAAATGAGTCAGCCTACCATGGACTGAACATTGGATACCAGGAGGCAAAATAAAATTTCCCTCCTCAAAGTTGTTCTTGTGCTGGTCACAGTGACAACACACAAAAAGCTGACTAGCAATATATTTCAGGCACATACTTTCAGATCTGAATGAAACTGATTTGTTCCATGAAGTCTTTGTGAATTAAATTTAAATGATGATTCAATTAAATTCAATTAAATTTAAATTGATGATACCTCTAGGCTGTGTTCAATATCAAATTAATATTAAACTGCATTTAATACCTAGGTATATACCTATTCTGTCATGACCTACTGTCAGAGTATTTTTTTTTCATAGTTTTTGGAAAAAAAGAGCTTATGTGATTCATTCTCCATTACTTGAAGAGTAATGTCACTCTTCAAGGCAATGCAAATCTACATTAATTTTGACCATGACTCGTTCAGAGGGAGTTTTAATAATTCTGAAGAACTCAAAAAGTTGTCTCAAGGTCATGGGTTTAGTGTGGACCCATTTATTTACAATTCAGTCCTTTGGTTATCTATTGTGTAATTTGCCAGATGCCAAAGCCATCTCAAAACCCACCTCAGGGCCTCTGGTTGTAGTTTAGTGGTAGAGTGCTTGCCTAGCATGTGTGAGGCACTGGGTTCAATACTCAGCACTACTTAAAAATAAATAAATAAATAAAATAAAGGTATTGTGTCCATCTACAACAAAAAATATTTTTTAAAAACCCACCTCAGATCATCCTCCAAGCTAAAGTTAACTAGAGCTTGTACTAAACCTCTTTATATTACTATTAAATTATTTACACAAAATGTTCTGAAGGTAATATCATTATGATGAGAAGAGGGACAGTTAGTTACACAGGCAAGTGGAAATGGACATGTGAAGGTTAATCTTTACCCCACCTTTTCTGCACAGACTCTCAACCGAGTTATTGATTCATTTGATTCTATTTGGGCTGATCCTTTTTGCCATTTTCTTCTTAGACATTGTTAGGCTGACCACTATAATTTTTCTCTGAATTCTTTGACTATACATTCTGCCACTGGTAATATCCATTCCCAAATGTTGGCTTCCCAGGTAGATATATATTTTTTTACTTGCAGCTTGGTTTGGATCTGTGATTAGGTTTTGCTCATTGGACTATGAGCTTGAGTGTGGTCCTATGAAAAAGACAATAATTGAAATAAAGCGATTGCTGGTGTCTTCTTTTTCTCTTCATGGTGGCTGGGTAAAAGGATACATCTGGAGTTCTGGACCAAGAATAGAAAAGGAAGTCTTGAGAATGCAAGCCATCCTGCTAGTTAAGAACAATTCATCTCTGTGTTTAACACAAGGGAGTAGATTTGCTCTTAAGCCACTGATTTTGTTTTGGAAGGAGGAAGGGAAAAAAGAAGTAGGTCTCTTTGTCTTAGCAGCATTGCCTTTATACTAACTATATTAGTTTAAACTAAGTTCTGAGTTCTTTTGAGCAAGTTAGTTAATATCTCTGAATTAAAACTAAGTTCTGAGTTCTTTTGAGCAAGTTAGTTAATATCTCTGAATTTTCTCAACTATAAAATAGGAATAATGATTCCTATCTTCAAGAGTAGTTGCGAGAATCAAATGAAATAGCATATGTGAAGTTAAAGAATTTTGAAAGATAGAATTGAAATATGTGGAATAAGTATAACATAAGCTGAATCTTCTTCCTTTAAATCTTTTTGTTTGTTTGTTTTAGAGCCGGGGTCCTTCAGTGTTACCCAGGCTGTTCTGAAACTTTTGGTCTTGAATGACGGAATGATCCTCCCTCCTGAGCATCCTAAGTAGCTGGGGTTACAGATGCACACTGCTGCACCTAGCTTGGATCATCTTTCTTAGTTAAAAGAACTGGATCTTTGATTCAGAAGACATGAATGAATACTCAGTGTCCTCATGATGAATAAATAGAGTTGGATGCACATAGATTGCATTATATTCCATCACAATAGTTAGTTTTCCAAAAAGTGTGATTGTATAAAGTGCTAAAAAACATAATGGGAAAGAGTATCTTGTAGCCTAAATCTCAGAGCGAGATTCTCAAACTAAGGCATGAATTTGTCCTATCCCATTTTCCTATTCTCTAAATTGGAAAAGCTCAAGATTTTTATCCCAATGAATAACAAACTGATGATTATGAGAGTTTTAAATTTATAAAGTTATAATCTATAACTTAAAATTAGAACACGTGTACACCATATTAGGATATTAGTCTGTTCTCAAGACATTTAGTTATTGCTTAATTGAATAAAGAAAATTTATAGGGCTAATCATCACTTTTTTTTGGAATTATTTCAAAGATCTACCACCATCTCATTGAGACATATTTTAATTTAGTGACTTTTTTACTTGTGTGGTCTCTTTCTGAGTGTTCTTCATTCCCATGTATTTTATTAGTACTACCAAACATGAAAGGTTTCTTTTTATTGTTTGGGTTTGTACAACTATGTTCATTATGTCAAGACTTTGCTCCAGAAACCAGATTAATTCCTGCTTTGCTATCATTAATATTTTAAGTTATTTTTCCTTTTGTGTTTAAGAAATTTTCCTATCTTCACCTCAACTATGCTTTTCTAGAAATCCCAATATAAATGGTAGTGTGATGATTTTAAATATATGCTTCTGGAAATCTAGTGTTACTAAGAAGTAACTCAGAATGTTAGCAAGAGATGTTTGAGTCAATTATTAATACATGCACATATGCCCTACACACCATAATTCACAAGCACCACACAATTATATATAAAATCTATATAAATGTTGAACATTTTGGTGCATATTAATGTATATGTTATAGCGTGTACGTATAAAACATGGAATAGAGCATATATTGTTATCTCTGTGAATGTGTTAGAAGATCTTACAAAGTGTCATTATTAATTACAAAATTTTAGTTTCAATCATTTTTTTCTGACTGATTTCTTGTTATAGGTTGAATAGTGTACCTCAAAATTTATATATTTAGGACCTAGTTCTAGTACCTCAGAATAAGACCTTTTGTGTAGATAGAATACGTGTGGGGGTAATAACGTTAAAATGAGATCATTAGGGTGTAGCCTAATACAATGTGGTACCCTTAATAAAAGAAAATGTTGATTTAGTGATGTGCATAGAAAGAAGACAATATGAAGAGTTTTAGGGAAAAATGGTCACCTACAAGCCAAGGAGAGAGGCCTGGAATAGATTATTCCCTCACAACCCTAAGAAGGAATCAACCTTGTCAACACCATGATTTTGCACCTCTTGTCTTCAGAACCAGAGAAAATACATTTCTGTAGTTCAAGCCACTCTGTCTTTGATACTTTGTTATTATAGTCCTTGCACACTAATAAAAGTATATTTTTAAAAAATTTAAAAATTTGTTTGAATTAGTTATACATGAGAGTAGAATACATTTTGACATATCATACATAATTGTAGTATAATTTCTCATTCTTCTTGTCGTACATGACATAGAATTACACTGGTTGTGTGGTCATATATGAACATGGGGTAATAATGTCAGATTTATTTTACTATCTTTCCTACCTCATACCCCTCCTGTCCCTTCACTCTTTTATACCTGGTCAAAAGTAACTCTATTCTTCCTTAGTATTCCCCAACCTCCTGCTACCATATTGTGAATTAGCATCTGCATATCAGAGAAAACATTTGGCCTTTGGTTTTTGGGGATTGCCTCATTTACCTTAGCTTCATATTCTCCTGCTCTATCCACTTACCAGCAAATGCCATAATTTCACTCTTTTTAAAGGCAGAGTAATACTCCATTGTGTATATATACCACATTTTCTATTACCATTAAGGACACCTAGGTTGGTTCCATAGTTTAGCTATTGTAAGTTGAGCCCCTAAAAACACTAACATGGCTGCATTACTGTAGTATGCTGATTTTAAGTCCTTTGGGTATAGACCAAGTAGTGGGATAGCTGGGTTAAATGGTGGTTACATTCCAAGTTTTCTGAGATATCTCCCTACTGCTTTCCATATGGTTGTACCAATTTGCTGTCCTACTAGCAATGTATGAGTGTACCCTTTCCCCAAAATTCTCACCAACATTTATGGTTGTTTGCATTTTTTATTATTACCATTCTAATTGGGGTGAGATGAAATATTAAAGTAGTTTTTATTTGCATTTCTCTAATTGCTAGAGATGTTGAACATTTTTTCATAAATTTATTGACAATTTGTATTTCTTCTTCTGTGAAGTGTCTGTTCTGTTCCTTAGCCCATTTATTGATTGAGTTATTTATATTTATTTATATTTATTTATTTATTTATTTATTTATTTATTTATTTATTTTTGGTGTTAACTTTTTTGAGTTCTTTATATGTTCTGGAGATTACGCCCTATCTGATGTGCATGTGGTAAAGATTTTCTCCCATTCTGTAGGCTTTCTCTTCATGTTATTGTTTACTTTGCTGAGAAGAAATATTTTAGTTTGAATTCATCCCATTTATTGATTCTTGATTTTACTTCTTGTGCTTTAGGAGTTTTGTTAAGGAAGTCAGATTCTAGGCCAACATACAGGAAGTGAAAGATCACTTCAATAAAGGCTCAGGGATTCTGAAAAAAAAGCCAACAGAAATCCTCACAATGAAGGAATCAGAAAACCAAATTAAAAATTCAATGGAAAGCATCACCAAAAGACCAGACCACTTGAAAGACAAAGGCTCAGGCAATAAAGACTAATTATATAATCTTGAAAATAAAGTGGACCATGCAGAGAAGATGGTAAGAAACCATGAACGGAATTTCCAAGAATTATGGGATAACATGAAAAGATCAAATTTAAAATTTATCAGGATGGATGAAGGAGTGGAGATACAAACCAAAGGAATGCACAATCTTTTCAATGACATAATATCTGAAATTTTTCTAAACCTAAAGAATAAAATGGAAAATCAATTACAAGAGGCTTACAGTACCCCAAGTGAACAAAGTTACAGCAGACCTACAACAAGACACAATATAATTAAAATGACTAACATACAGAATAAAGATAGATCTCAAATCATTTTTCAACCCAGTCCTTCAAAAATAGAAGGTCCTGGAATAATATAGTTCAAGCTCTGAAAGAAAATGGTTGCCAATCAAGAATTTTATATCCAGAAAAATTAAGCTTCAGATTTGAAGGCAAAATAAATCCTTCCATTATAAACAAATATTAAAGGAATTCACAACCAGAAACTCCCCACTACAGAACATACTCAACAAAATATTCTATGAGGATGAAATGGAAAAAAAAAAAGTGAAAACCAGCAAAGGTAGGAACTACACTGAAGGAATAGTCAATCAGAGGAGAAACTAAGTCAAATTAGAAACCAGAAGTTAGCCAAAATTATGGGAAATGCAAATCACATCTCAGTAACCTTGAATATTAATGGCCTAAACTAATCAATCAAAAAGATATAGATTGGTAGATTGTATTTTTTTTATTCCTCTATGGAGGAATAAAAGACTCAACAATATCTTGCCTTCGAGAGCCTTATTTCATAGGAAAAGACATCCACAGACTGAAGGTGAGAGGTTGGGAAAAAACATACTACTCACAGGGACTGCAGAAACAAGCAGAGGTCACTATCCTCATATCAAATAAAGTAAACGTCAAGCTACAGTTAGTCAAAAGGGATAAAGAAGGACATTTCATACTGCTTAAGGGAACTGTATGTAGATCAGCAAGAAATAACAATTGTATGTATATATGCCCAAATAGTGAGCATCTACATACATCAAACAAACTCTTTTTAATATCAAGAATCAAATAGACCACAGAACATAATACTGGGTGAGTTTAACACACCACTCTCACCACTGGATAGATTATCCAAACAAGAACTAAACAAAGAAACTATAGATCTCAATAGTAAAATCAATAATTTAGAATTAACAGACATATATAGAATAATTCATCCATCATTGAGTGAATACACTTTCTTCTCAGCAGTACATGGATCTTTCTCTATAGTAGACCATATCTTATGGCACAAAGCAACTTTTACTAAATACAAAAAAAAGAGAAAAAAAATGAAGATCATACCCTGCATTCTATCAATAATCAGATCATAATGGAATGAAATTAAAAATCAACAATAAAATAAAAAAGAGAATCTACTCCAATACCTGGAGACTAAAATATACTCTAGTGAATGACGAATGTATAGCAGAAGAAAGTAAGAAAGAAATAAAAAAAATACTTAGAAGTAAATGAGAACATTGATACAACATATTAAAATCTCTGGGACACTATGAAGGCAGTACGAAGAGGAAGAGAGTTCATTGCATTGAGTTCATTCATTAAAAGAATAAAAAGTCAATGAATAGATGATCTAACATTATATCTCAAAGCCCTAAAAAAAAGAGAAGCAAATCAACACTAAAATCAGTAGAAGACAGGAAATAATTGAAATCAGAGCTGAAATCAATGAAATTGAAACAAAAGAAAATTCAAAAAATTGACAAAACAGAAAGTTGGTTCTTTGAAAAAAATAAATAAAATTGCTAAACCCTTAGCCATGCTAACAAAGAGAGAGAGACAGAGAAATTTTACCAGAGAAAACCAGAGAAATATACAGCTAAGACAAGTAGTCTGGATTAGAAAATATCTGATACCTTAAAAACTACTCTTATAAGTGAGCCTCAGATTATTTAGATCATGATTCAATTACATGCTGTCTAGAGGAGATAAACTTTAGATTGAAAAGTACCAATAAACTGGAAGTAAAGGACGGGAACAGATTTATCACAAAATCGCAATGAAAAGAAACCTCAAATGGCTCCATGAATAAAAACAAAGTAGGCTTGAGTGATAAAATGTTCTAGAATTGTGATGGTTGCACACTCTGGTGAATATACTAGACACCATTGGATCATATGCTTTATAAATGGATGCATTATCATTTAACAAAGCTATTTAAAAAGTTGACTGCAATGTGTTCAAGTCACTAAGGTATGTCTAATCAATGTATCCATATTAAGATACCAGTACAATGTCAGAGCCATGGAGTGGTCTAGGGAGGAATAAATTTGCTTAATGGATTGCCTATTTTCCTGAGGTTTGTCTTTAAGTTGGATATTTTCAATTATTGTTTAATGGTATTAAACAGTGAGATCTAAGCGCTCCTTTTTTGTTATTGATGTTCATTAGCTGTTCTGAGGCAGGTGCTGCTACAATCTCTTCAATAAAGACTGATAAATCATATTTTTCCTTCTATCTAAAAAATTATTCTTTTTAGTTATACATGACAGTAGAATGCATTTTGACATATCGTAGATACATGGAATATAACTTCCCATTCTTGTGGTTGTACATGATGTGGTTACACTGGTTGTGTATTCATATATGCACATAGAAAACTTATGTCTGATTCATTCTACTGTCTTTCCCATTTCTATCCCTCATCCCTTCCTCCCAAACCCACTGACCAATCCAGTGAACCTCTCTCTCTGCTTTCTGATGGCCATTTCCTGAACCACTTTCTTCTACCACCCTCCTGATCTGCCTCACTTCTGGCCTCAAGGAATAGAGTCGGCCTTCTATGGACAGAGACCTCTGAAATCATAAAAGACAAACAAAATGAGGCTGGCTCGTTCAGCTGTATAACAATTCAGGTCTCAAGATTCCTTTTTAAACCAAACTTTTTGTTTCCCTGGATATGAATTCTCTGGCTAAGAGAGCATTTATTTTAAATTCAGTATTTCCCATGCCAGTCTTCATCTTTGTTATTTCTTCGTAATCAGCACTTTGGGTTTAAAGCTTTTGAAATAAATAAATAATAATCAAGAATGATATCATCTCTTCCTTTAGGTTCTGTGGATTAAGAGTCTAGACGATTTTAATAAAGTTCTCGGACAATATTTCTATGGTGTAATGGGCGATTACCATATTATTATAAGAGGCATTATATATAATAGGACATTAAAGTTTGAGAAAATCCTACAGTTGGGCATTTTTATCCTGAAAAATGGAGCAGCCCAAGTTTTCATTCAACCTTTGATGTTCTTACCAGCATCTTATTTTAATATACTTCTTCTTTATCTTTGGCCAGCAAACGCAGGGAAGCTAAAACACAACATTAAAGATTCAGTGGTGCATATCTGATTGAGTAACCAATAAACAAGATACAGTGTTTCATTTCCCCTGAAACTGCAGGCCTCAATTCTGCAAAGACAGATCATGGAGGCAAAATTTTATTTTACCCAGAGAATTTCAGTATTTAATTTATTTTCCCTGAATTTCTCTACTGTCCTGTAGGCCACTGCCATGTTCTCTCCCCAAAGTTGCTCAAAAATCTGGGTTAGGCTAAAGAAAAACTGTGAAGTACCCACTCTCTGTATTCTACAAATAAGGAAATTATTCTGGTGAGGGAAAGTATAGAGATTCTGTAATCAATTCTTTTAGTCTATGAGGAGAAGAATCTAGACCTTTGTTTTTGGCATGTAATATAGAGTAAGGTAGCAATATCCATGACAACACCAATCAATAGAAGTATTTTGCTGAGCTCATAATATGTTTTAGAATTTAAAAAAAAGAAATTTTTGTTTTTAGTTGTAGTTGGACACTCTACCTTTATTTTATTTGTTTATTTTTATGTGGTGCTGAGGATTGAAACCCACAAGCAAGCACTCTACTGCTGAGCCACAAACCCAGCCCCTAGAATTTTTTAATTAGTGAAATCAACATCCAAACTTTAGGTGTTATGTAGAAGAAGAGTTTGGCTTCTCAAAAGTCAGAAAAATCTGGCAGCAGTGGGGCCACATTAATCAATTGGAAAGAAAATTACCCCTTTGAAATAGGGAGTGGACTCACCAGTTTGTCACCATCTTTGCATTTATTTATATTATATCACTAAGCATGCTTAGTTATTCAATTTCAACAGCTGCATAACTCTTTTTTGGTTTTCGTGTGCAAGAAAATAACAGTTGAATGTCAGGAACTATAAAATGTCTGATATATTTGTTCTATTTGCATGCTAGAAAGTTAAATTGCCACCATTTCATGGATGCTCACAGAAGACATGAAATTCCTAGATCAGAGACAAAGGACTTTATTAATAGCAGTAGCCAGAGCATCACCATTTTTTGGTACCAGTTTCCAGAGTCTGAATTCCTACACAGTTATGTGCACAAAGTCATTGATAGCTACACGTGTATGGATTGAGTTATAGGGGAGGAACTCTTGAATTTAAGCAAAATGAAACATTTATTTGGTCAGCAAGTGTTTCTGTCTATTGTGCCAAATGGATAAGCCATCTTTATTTGACATCTGTGAGCTAAACTGCTATTTTGTTCAGGGGAGAGGCACTATCTTTTTTTCTCCAAGGCTGTTCACTATACAAATATTCTTAAAAAGAAAGTTAGAACAAAGTCAGTGTCTGTACTTGCAAGATGTGCATGAACAGGAGAGATCCTTGGAGAGTTGCCTCTCAGGGCAGGAATTAGGTGCCTGGAGAATTGTCTCCCAATAGAAATGTCCATGGGTATCCTGTAGTTTAGATATTGTGTGTTAAGTCTACTAAAATTTCTGGGCATATTCTTGGTTAAGTTCATGTTTTCTGCTTCTTGGTGCAATATATTTATTCAACTGTAATGTCTATTTCTCTTCCTCCTACTTGTTCTCCTCTTTCTTTCCCTATTGTGCAACTTTCCTAGGCATAAGGTGGCCATATAGTAGGATTAAAATATTACTATTAAAAAGAAATATTCCCAGAGGCTAGGCTCACTATTGCAACATCTTTAGTTTGTGCTGGCTGAATTCAGATATAAAGAATAATATCTTTTCTCATGCATTGCATGTAAATCTTATTATATGATTTGAGAGGAGTTTATATTTAATATGAGCAAAATTATAATCTTATTTTAATGATTTAAGCTTTCTATTCTACAAATAATCCTTGAAGTTGAAAGCAAATACATATTAAAATGTAAAAGGAAAATCCAAAATGAATTATAACTGTTGAACAAATGTGATTTTTTTCCTTCGATTTCTAATTCACTATGTAGAGACTAAATTTTACCCTTTTCTCATCTTAACTGCTTTGAAAGTTGTTTTTAAGAGATAGAAACAGAGACAGAGAGAGCCTAGATTCCCCAGCAGAAAGTTTTAAGGAAAAGCCCCTAAAATTTAGGCTGACTTTTTGTTATTTTATAAGAAAAAATTAATGATTTTTCTCCAATTTAAAAATGATGAAATTTAAATTGAGATATATTCAGCAAGCTGAAGTATTTTTAAAGTTACTCCTATGTTCTGTCACACATACTAGCATTCTCGTGTTATGTCAGTTAAAGCATTTATTTTAATTCTAAATTATAAAGTAACCATGGCAATAGACAGAATAGGAGAAGGAGAAATGTAAATTCTAATATTTCCTAGCAAAATTTGCCTATGATATTGAATAAAATCTGACCTCCATACAGATTCTATTCATACATACCAGAGTAGGAAAAAGTTAAGTGAATTTTGACTGAAAAAATTTTTAGAATCTTATATTGTTAGAATTTCTAGGGCAAAGTGAATGGAAGTTTTATTCATAGATTAATATTTGCTTAAGTATATATCAAGAAAACATGGGAAAGTATGTGAATCCCTTTATCAAGATAAGTGTATTTCAGAGGTGATTTTTAGGTTTTTTATTTTAAGATAATTTTAGATTTATAAGATAATTGTATATGCTATGTAGAAATTCAGAATTTCTTTTATATAGCTTTCCTTTATGTTAACATCTTACATAACCTTAGGACTCTTTTCAAAAAAAAAAAAAGAAAGAAAGAAAGAAAGAAAAGAAAAGAGCTTAATCTTGGTCCAAGACTTATACTAAAATGCAGCATTTGTTCATATTTCACCAGGTTTTTCATTAATTTCTGTTTTTCTGTTCTGGAATCTAATCCTGGATTCCACTATGTGTTTAATTATCTTAATCTCTAATCTGTGAGTTTCTCAGTCCTTTTTTGTATTTCATACTTTTGAAGAGACTCAGTCATATTATAAAATATTTCTGAATTTGGGCTTGTCTGTCTGATCTTTTCTCAGGGTTAATTAATATTATCCAAACACGTGATAAGATGTGTTTTTTATAAGTGTGACTTATGACTATGATGGGGTATATGGTATCAATGTACATTATTGGTGACTTAACCTTGTTCTCTTGACTAATGTTCTCTTGACTAATGTAACACCTGCCAGGATTCTCTACTTTAAATTTGTTATTGTTTTCCTTGTAATTACTAAACATTTGGAGGGAATACTTGGAGATTTTATAAATTCCTCTTTTCTGCTTAAAGTTCTGCTCAATAATGTAAGGGTCTTTCCCACAGCAATTCTTATTTAGACAGTAAGGTGATTTTTCTGATTTCTTAATTCCCTCTCCATTTTTTAATTGGAACTCTTCTGTAAAGAATAGTTGTTCATTCTTCTCTTTTTATTTATTTGTATCAATATGATCTCATTTTTTTTCATTTATTTTTGTCTTTTAGAGGAGTTAGTAATTTATTAACACTGTCACTTATTTTGTCACTGGGGACTCTGTTAGGTGGTTTGTATGACTCTTACACATGTTCTCACCGTTTTTTTTTTTTTTTTGACACTTTTCACTTTCACCATGAGTCAGGCTGTCATTTTTCCCTGTGCTAGACCTGCACAAGGAAGTTACCAGAGCCCAAATTCAGTTTCTATATTGTCTTTTTCATGCTCTATAACCACTTGTCCTCTCACTCATAAACCAGGACCTGAGCACTGTTCTCTTTGCCATCATTCCTGACCCTCTCTAAATTGTACCCTTTTTTCCCTTTCTACCCGCTGTCTATTCATAAGTAGACCAACAACTTCAAATCCTGTTCAAAACTGAGGAAAACTAATGGTTGTTGCCACATTCTGAAGGTTTAAGTCCCTCCCATATTCATATGTTAAAACCTGATCACCAATGTGGGATTTGTACTCCTAGAGGAGATCTTATCTATTCTACCACCTGAGGACTCAGCTAGAAGTTAGCATCCATGTACCAGAGAGTGAATTCTCATCAGACACTGAATTTGCTGGCAGCTTGATCTTAGATTTTGCATATTCTAGAACTGTGAGAAATAAATTTCCAGTACATGAAAAAGATGGACACGTGAAAATTCACTTTATGAAATTAGCATAATCCTAATGTAAAAATATGAAAATGTAGATTCCAAAGATCATATTTTTACATTGGGGCACTTATGAATATCAATGTAAAAATCTTAAGAAATTATTAACAATTTCATAGATATATTAATTATCTGTTTTATTTTGTGATGTAGGAATGTCCCAGCATATTAGAAAGTATCCTTAAATAATTCATCATATAAATAAATGTGAGAAAATACCCTTATGGTACAATGACAGATGGTCAAAAAAACCTTCCAATGTCATTTATCTAACTATTTCTAATCAGAACTCTCAGTAAACTGAAAAAGCACACGTATTGATGCTTAGCTCTCTCTACATTGTACATTTCATCCAGTAGTTACTTACAAATTATCTCATTTTTTAATGAGTGATTAAGTGTAAAAATTTGAACCACAAAGTATCAAAAAGAAATACAATTGTATATTTTTATAATTCAGGAAGCATTAAATCAAAAGCCGAAATAAATAGTTCAAATTATTTAATAAGATGGTGGTAAAAAATTACTTATCATCAAATACAAAACATAATAACTGTATTAACAAAATAAAAGACAACATTGGGGAAAAAAACTTGCAACATATATTGAAGGAATAATCAACCAATGTAAATAATTTTTTAAATAAGTTCACAAACAAAAGATGAGTTCTTCAATGATGTTCTTTTTTTTTTTTTTGCGGGGGGGTACCAGGTATTGAACTCAGGGGCACTTGACTACTGAGCCACATCCCCAGCCCCATTTTGTACTATTTTTTTTTTTATGTACACACAGGATCTCACTGAGTTGCTTAGTGCCTTGTGGTTGCTGAGGCTGGTTTTGAACTCTTGATCCTCCTGCCTCAGCCTCCCCAGCCTCTGGAATTACAGGCATCTGCCACAGTGCCTGGCCAGTAACATTCCTAAATATGCAAAATTCATGGAGGTATTCAGTGTCCAATAACCATGAAAGTATGCTCAAATTACTGGAATTAACTTCAAATTAGCACCACAGTAAAAAAAAAATATTTTTTTATACTTCTGTATTAGTTAGCTTTCCATTGTTGTAACAAAATGCCTGAGGAAATCAATATAGAGAGAGAAAGATTTGTTTTAGTTTTTAGTTTCAGAAGTTTCCATCCTGATCAGTTGGCCATATTGCTTTTAGGCCTGTGCAAAGTAGAGCATCATGGTGGCAGCAGATGGTGGAGGAAATCTGCTCACCTCATAGTGGCTTAATGGAGTAACTCATTGATGAGGTCATGATCCAATCATTTCCCAAAAGCCCCACCTCTGAACATTGCTGCATTGGGGATGAAGCCTTCAGCACACAAAGTCTTGGGGCAATATTCCAGAACCAAACTATAATACTGTCAAAGCATATCAAAGCATTCCAAAGAATTTCAATGCACTTTAGTAAAACTGCAGGGAAATCATTTTCACACACCCAAGTTTATTGTGGAACTTATAAAACAATATGAATAATCCACTCCTAATTTACAATAATATGTGTAATATAAAGGTATTTATGTATATTCACAACTCTCCTATATATCCAAGCATAAATTTGTTAGCAGTAGTTTTCTCTGGATATTGGTCTGGATATTGGCATTATGAAGAATTCTCCATTTATTTATTTTTTGTTGATGCTTGTCTGCATTTTAAATATTTTTATAATGGACACAATTTTATTGTGCAAAAAGGAAATAAAATCCAAAAATAATTTTAACTTCTACTAAAACATATCACAATTGATTATGTCTTCCAGAGAAGAGAGTAGATCTTGACATCACAATTATTATTTTACTGCAATAAATACACATCTACAGTTGATTCTCATTGTTCACAGTAGTTATACTCTATATAGTCTTTGTAATCATTGAATTCGTGACTACTGAACAAATTATTGCTTTATAAAGAAAATCACATGGTTAATTTTCAGTCAGTTTCTTGTTACAGGTTTTCCTCAACCAATCAATACATAATACTATTTTATGTGTTCTCTTCTTTATAGACACCTTATTGAGTATATGTAGTTGATTTATTAATATTGAACTCACCATAGATGGCCCTCTACTCATGTCTTAGAGAAACTCACCTAATACACAAGTTTACTAAGGGAGGAACATGCCAGCCAGCTTGCACTTAGGAACACTGGATAACACTTTGGCACTATGCAGGGGGCACATTTTAAACTTCAAAATCACCATCAAAAAGCACAAAAAAGAAAAAAATGGCACTACAAAGACCACAACAAAGATACTTGTTTACATTTTAAAAGCTATAATAAGAAAGCAAAATATTGTCTTGTCTGACTTCAGCTGGGAACATGATCATGAGGCATATCAAATTATCAAAATTTTCACTTTCCATGTATATGCATGTTTATTTTAGCCAAGTGTAAAAGGCAAAAATGGAATCCACAAATTATAGGATCAAGAGAGCTATGAAAAGTCCATGACACCTCTTGATTTTCAGGTTCTATTGGAGGTCTCATCAACTAGGAAATTGTAACTGGGGTAGTTATCTGATTAGTATTACTTTTCCTAGGAATCTTAATGAACTTTGTTGTCTATGTTATTCTTCTAACGTCCTAGTTTTCTAGAATTCGTTATCTTAGTCCTCTTACTGGCCCTGACTGCATGAAGAATCTTAAGGCTTTTTAGAAAACAAATTCAAGCCTGAATGATAGAAGTGTAGAAGTACATTGCACTTCCTTCAACATATACATTCAACTTGATGATAGAGTGTTAATGTTTCTGAATCACTGAAGTAATCTGGATTTTCTGTCCACTGTTCACAGCCTTCAGAATGAAGAACAGAACAATGAAACAGTCCATAAGAAATTAGCTTTGAATGAGTTGCTGCCTAAGGATTTTAGACATGTTCATAAAAAAAAACATATATTTGAAAAAGTTTCTGAAGTTAGTTCTGCAAGAAAATCTTCACATAACACAAAAACTTCATATAAACCAAAAAGAACAAAACTGGGCTGAACTTAAAAAGTTCATCTTCCTAAGGTGGCTCCCAGGTATGGATGTCATAACTTTGAAATATACAACAGAAATGTTTTTATTTGTAACAATTTAATTTTTGAAATTAATTATGAAAAGATTCCCAAATACCTTCTTTTCATTAATCATTTCTATTGTTTAGTAAATGGACTTCAGTGTAAATTAATTTGTGATGCACAATGCTTCAGGAACCATCAGATTTACTTGGCATGCTTTGATCTAATTTTGTGTCTCTCCATCACTTCCTGTACCACAAGATTGAAATATGATCAAATGTTTTTCTTGTTTACCCACCCTCCAGTTCTTTGTCTTACATTTGGAAGTCATTTTTATTAGTGGGAAGTTAAGATATCCTACCGAAAATGAAAGTTATTTTTTCCCTCAAAACCAAACAAATGAACGAATAATCATTGCAGAAAATGATCTATTTATTTATTTATTACACTGAGGATGCCTTCAGGATGAATATAAGTGTTCAGTGGCAAAATGTGAAATCCATTTCTGTGTCCCTTATGAAATCATTTTTGGATTTGTTTTTAAAGTTTTCTTTATTCAGTAGTCATGAACCATGAATACTTGAGGAAGAAAAGGTCCTATTATTCCCTGGGCTAAAAAGACTCTGGGAGATGAGTGATAAATCTTGTAGTCTACCCAAGGACAGTCAATTATTATTGAAATGTGCTAAACAATGCCCTTGGGACTGAATAAATTAGTATCTTTTCTACAGAACTCAGTGTACTTTTGTGTTGGTTTCATATAGCTTTGGAAGGTGGGTAAGCTTTTCCTGTTTCAATATGTAAAAGATGTTGGTAAGTGAGAAAAAGAATTCATGCCTCTCTATAGTCATTTAATTCATATTACTGGAAATTAACATTGTTAACCTCAAAAGAAAAGGAGTTTGTTTAATGGTATTGCAACTTTTTAAGCCCGCAGGAATGCTTTTATTTAGAACATTAGTTGTTTGTTCCTTCTCAAGCACTTGGGTCTGATGAGTTGAAAAGGTTTTCCAAAGGACTGGGAACAGATCTTAATATCAGCTTCCAAGTCCTTTCTTGAATCTCTTAAGAGTGTTGCATACAAAGAATTAGGTATCCCTGGATCCCATTCATGGTGTTGCTTTACTTCACCAGCAATTGGGAGGGGATCATATGAGATGCTGTCCACACTAGCATGACCAATATGTCACTGTGGAAAAGGCTTATGACCTTGGTAAACTTTTCTTGGCAGCCCAACGTTCTGAAATATCTGCCAGATTTCAGGTTTGTTGACAGTGCCAAACATTTTCATTAGGTCACCATAGAACTTGGTGCTGTTCTTTGTATTCAGCTGCTGAACTCCATTTGGAGTCACACACAGAATGTGAGAGCTGGAATGGGCCTTTGGAATTATCTAGTCTGGGCCTCATATTACTAATGAGGAAGTGGAGGTCCAGTTAGGTGAAGTAAATTCCCCCAAATCCCAAAACAAGTTAGTGGCATTTCCAGGACTCACTAATCAGTTCCTTTTGGCTTCAACTCCCTCTTACTAATGTTTTCCCACTGTATAAAATTCATTCAACTTTGTCAAATAGATGGAAGCAAAAGAAATGGTGAGCAGATAAAAATAGGCCAAGCAGTGAGCATCTTTATTATTCTTACTCTGATCATAACTTTAAAAGCATTTAGGGTCAGGGCTGTAGCTCAATAGTAAAACGCTTAGCATGTGTGAGGCACTGGGTTCAATACTCATCACCACAAGAAAAAAATAAAATAAATAAATTTGGTTATTGTGTCCATCTACAACTAAAAAATTTAAAGAGCCTTTATTATTGTTTTATCATTCTTTCACAAGCTTTGGTTCACTTAAGGTCCAGTCTTTAATACTTTCTTCTGAGTAATATTTTGACTGACATATACTTTTCATATCGTCAAATGCACAGAACTTAAGTATAAAGTCTAAAATTTTTATAAATACATACATCATAAATTCAACAAACCTAGGAAATAAAGAACATTTCTTTGATGACAGAAAGTTCCCTGTGCATTTTTAATGTCAATACATGCTCCTTACCCCACCAGAATCAACTACTGTTTTGATTTTTGTAATATATTTTATTTGTTCTTTTTAAATATACATGACATCTTTATTTGTTTTGTTACAGAACTCTACATATATGAAATCATAATGTATATAATTTTTGTAGCTGGTTTCCTCTCAACAAAATGATTTTGAGATTCTTCAAGTTGCAGCTATATCAGCCATTTGTTCACTTTCATTACTGTGTAATATTTCTACTACCCTTTATCAGTTCTTCCACTGGTAAACATTGTGCTGTTTTCAGTTCAGTTTTATTATGAGTAAATCTGCTGTAAACATTTTTGTGCAGAGCTTTTTGTTAACATGCATTTACTGAAGTTGTAAATATACTGAGGAGTGGAAATAGGTCATAACGTAGGTAGGTGATGTTCAACCTTCTTAGACATTGCCAGTTTTCTGAAGTGGTTGGACCTTTTGGTACTTCCACCAACAATATATGAACATTTCTTTTTTCCTTCCTCCCTCCCACACCCTCCCTCTTTCTTTCTTTCTTTCTTTCTTTCTTTCTTTCTTTCTTTCTTTCTTTCTTTCTTTCTTTCTTTCTTTCTTTCTTTCTTTCTTTTTCTTTCTTGTTGTAGTGCTGGGGATTGAACCCTGGACCTTGCACTACCACTGAGCTACACCCCCATCCCAGAAGTATATAAGCATTTCAATTTCTACACATTTGTATTCAAACCTGATATTTGTCTTAATTTTAGACATTCTGGTTGGTATGTAGTGGGATATCATTGAAGTTTTGATGTGCATTTGGACTTTATTATCATGTTGAACACCTTTTTATATAGTTATTGGTTATTAATTTATTTGTGTTCTATGATTTATCTATTCAAGACCTTGTCTATTATTTTAAAAATGGGGATTATCTTTTTGTTATTAATTTATAGGACTGCTTTGACAGATATATCCATTACAAATATTTTTCCCAGGATCTAGCTCTCCTTTTCCTTACATTAAATGGTAATTTTTGATAAGTAGAACTTTTAAGCTTTGATAAAATTCTATTTATCTTTTCTTTTATAGCTAGTATATTATATTAATATATTTTTCTCTACTCCAATGGGAGTGAAGATTGTTCTACCATGTTTTATTTTGTAAGTTTTATAGTTTTAGCTTTCACATATAATTCTTGATTTAAATTGAATAGACATAGGTGACCTAAACATTGCTTTTATTTTCTGAGCCCATAACCAGTAAAGAGAACAAAATAAGAAATTTCTGGTATATGTTACAAAATATAATACATTGTGATATTTGATATTTGTCTCCTGACCTGCTGTATGTGCAACCATAAAGAATACTTTTTCCTTATATTTATTCCAAATATGTAACTAGTGAGGTAGACTGATGATCCCCAAAGGTAAGATTTTCTCCTCCTCATAGCATGTACTGAGAGTGGCAGTCTTTATTCCCAATGTTTCTGCAACTCTGTATTTTGATAATAAAGTCCAAATGACCTTTCCTTTGATCATTTCAAACTTCATTTGAATGTTTCTCTTGTTAATTTGTGACATCTGATTGCTAGTACTTTTTAATTTTATGCCTGTATTTTATGTTTTTCATTCCAACTTTGTAATTGCTGAACTTAACCTATCATCAAACAGGCAAACTTCCCTGCATTTCACAGCAGTGAGAAGAGCACTGGATTACTACACATTTACGCACACTCCATCTGCTTTCTTATATCATCTAACACCTTTCTATTGACTCTACAATGTGCAAATCAAATTGGATTATTATTCTCTGCATCTGCAGTTGAACAACCAAATCTATTCCACTTGGATTACCTCATGTCTAAGTGGAAGTTTACTATGTCCAGAATAAATTCTTTTCTTTTCTGAGACTTGCCCTCTCATAGGTATCCCATGCTGCTTTTGTCCAAACAACAAGCAAACAAAATACTCTATCCTTTTCACATTCCAGAGCTTTCCAACAGGATGAGCTTGTTATGATATTCAGAGCAAATCTTTCTTGATGGATACATGTCTGTGAGCATGCTTTAAGATTCATTTTGGTCTTTTTAAAAAAGGCATAAGATGTAAGTGGCTCCAATCTTTCTATTAGATCACTATATACTGGCAGTTATTACTTGTTCCTAGGCACTATATGTTCAAATGTCAATACATTAGATGTCCTGGAAACTCTCTGTATGCACATAACATCTTTTTCATGCAGAAAAATTTTGTTAAAACAACAGTTTTAAAATAATGAGATAATGTTCATTATATGCTTTGGAATATAAAAGAGAAAATTAAAAATAAACATAATCTTGCCCACCATCAGGGTATACCATTTTGCCATTTTGATTGTTTTTTTTTTTTCAATTTCTTCAAGCATTTTTTTTTTCTGTAGAGTATTAACATTTATGAGAGAAAACTTAGAGATTGGGCAAAATGGGGAAGAATTTTAGAATGAAGAAATAGGATAAAAAGAAAAACTTAGGATGCAAGAAGAATCATACCTTCCCAAATTCATTTGAAGATTACAGTATAATCAAAGCAATAGATGATAAGTTGTATTAGATTGATTGGTGGCAGAATAGAGACAAGCGAGGGACTATAGCCTGTACATCACAGGATTTAGAGAAGCAATTCAATGGAAGGGTTTGAAGGAAAAATGATGAGATAGTCTTAGAATTGAAGGCACACACAGAATGGGGTCAATGAGACAAGAAACAAGGGTTACAGACGGTAATAAGATTGTTGATGTAGGAGAATAATGAAGGACAAAAGATACCAGAGTTATTTCAGAAGATTACTGAAGTAAGGAAAATAAATCCAAACATTTGAATGTGAAGGTTCAGGTAGCAGAAAAAGCAAGACAGGGGAATTGGGAGTATTGGGTGGGGGATATTTAGGTTAGAAATGTGCTGGGGACACTATTTGGACTTGGCAGATGTGGCTAGAGCTCCAGCATACCCATTTACATGCTGCATGACCCTGAGCACATTGGTGAGAACAGCCTCACCAAACCTTTCTGAACTTACTTTCCTCCTGTGTCAAAATGAAGTTATGTTTCCTGTCCCAAAGAATTGGTCTGAGGATTCTGATTTAGAATATACAAAGGTATTCAGGAATTTGGGATTTGAGATGCATTGGGACAGTACGCTGATCAACAGAGGTTTCAACTTATTATTGGCATTTTACAAGTGGTCAAAGTTAGTATGTAAATATTTCATTGACTTGTTACTTGTCCCACGTTTAAATTATTTCCTCCTATTGGCCATTGAATTTTTCCCAACTTCAGCTATTGCAGCTAGTTGAAATGAAAATCTTTGTACCTAGCATTTTTATTTGGCTAATATAACCTTTTACTTTCCCCCAATATTTGTTAGAGGAAAATCATATGGCTAATATCTATTCAAATTTACGGAAATTCATCTCTTAAAAAACAAATATTTGATTTTCTTATGTATTCGAGAATCATGTGTAGGCTCTGACTGTACAAAGTAGATGAGAAGCTGAAATCTTAAATTGTTCATTTTCTAACTTTTTCCAGCCTGTGATCTGTCTTTGGATTAGCAATAATTGCCTGGACAGCTACGATGGCTTCTTTGTTTGTATTCTGTGTTCTTTATACAATCATGGAAGAAGTGCACCTCTTGTGACAAAATCCAAATGATTTTTCTAAACCTACCTGCTCCTGATGTGAACTCCCTTGGTCTAAAATACAAACTGCAGCACGGGTTCCTATGTAATTACTGGAGCAGCAAAACTTAATTTCAGCCAAAACCATATACCAACTTCAAAATCAGGAGGATCTACATTGAAATATATTTTAAAAGATGCATTGTCAACATTTTGTTTTTGTATTATCAGGTGCCAGAATTTTCTTTTTTTCTCATTTCAAACTTCAAGTTAAACCAAATGTCCATTGCTCCTCATTAATTTAAGCTCAGAAAAATGGTTAATAGCTTTGCAGATATTTTTTGAGGCACTTGTGCAGTCACTATTATATATGTATTTTAATGGTCTCTGTTTCAATCTTGTAGGGTCTCATATTTATAACCTCTAAGATAAATAATTAACTTTATAATTTGTGTCTCATTATTACAGTTGAATATGGCAGGGCTCTGAGACACATGAAATGCTTTGTGAAGTTGTGTGGCATCTTTATGTTAAGCCATGCCTGTCTCCTCTACATGGTTCCACTGTTTAATAAAAGTGCTGTCAAAACCAAGGTCTTTCTATTGCATTTTTAAAGCACTTCAGTGGCATGATCCAAATCCACTTCTAACTTTCTGAATCTTGTTGAGCTGAGCATAGAGTGAAGTCTCAACTGGTTAATAATAATAATATCAAAACCACATTTTTAATAAATTAATATTTTGTCAGATACTTTCCAAAGTATTTTATTAATATCATCTCCATAAGAACCTTATGATGTCAGTACTATTTTCACATCTGCATTAAAGCTGAGAAAGCTGAGGCATTGAAGAGTTAATGAGTTTGCTGAGCATTGCATATTTAGTAACTTGCAGAGCCTGAACTGAAACCCATGCTGATATTTCTGAACCCTTCTGAATAACCTTCTTACTCTGTTGCTTATCATATATTACACTAACAGAACACTAAATTTTCTACCAATAATCTGAAAAAACTTGAAATTTCCTATGGAGATATATAGCTCTTAGCAAATAATTTCATGCTCAAATGGCTAAACAATAACTTTGAGAGCCTTTATAATGTTTGGTTTTGATTTCTCAGAGTCTATTAATTGCCTTAAGTTTGAGAATTGTTTTGTTATAATTCCAATCTTAAGATGTCACCCCAAAGTTCATGCTTTGAAGGCTTGAGCAGCAGTCTGTGGTACCATTGGGGGTGGTGGAACCTTAAAGAGACGGGGCCTAGTAGGAAGCAGTTAGGTCATTGGTGTGGGTTCTTGAAAGAGATATTGGGACTCCAGCTTCTTCCTTTCTCTCTCTTTTTTTTTTTCTTCTTGGCCACCATTAAGTGAGCAGTTTTCCAGTTTTCCCTGCATTGAGCTCATTACCATGATGTTCTGTCTTGCCAAAGGCCCAAAGGCAAAAAGGCCAAGTGACCTTAGACTGAAAACACTGCAATGGTGAGCCAAAATATACCTTCCCTTCTGTTTGTGTCAGGTATTTTGTCAGTGACAGAAACCTGATTAGCACAGAATTTAATTAAACACACACACACACACAAAGTATGCACACACCTCACTTTTATCTTGGCCTCAGTGAAAATGAGTACATACTAATTTCAAATTACATAAAAATATTTATCAAAATGTAAAATAGTTACTATAATATTATTTAAAAACTTTTTTTTGGTGTTATTCAACATTTTTGTTAATTGCTTACTTTCAAAAATTGGAGTAAAACTCTGTAATCTGTCTCTTGGGAATCCTCTAATTTTGGCTCACTACATGTTCTTAAACTTATAATTTTCATTCAGGTCTGTTAATATTTTAATTTTTTATAGCCTTAGAAGTTCTAACTAGGGTGTAACTGCTTTGCAGAGAGTCTTACCATGACAGTTACCTCTGCATACCCTACTGTAATTTAGGACCCATCTGAACTTTTATGAATTAGCTCCTCCTGTTTTGTGTATTTGTAACTCACAGATTAACTATGTCCCATTTTTTTAGACACTGAAGAAGATTATGGGTTTTATATTGTTGTAAATCTATTATTATCTACAGATGTATTTTGTAGTATTCTTTCCTAACAGAAATTGCACTTAGCTATTTTAAAAAATCAACTTTGATATTAGCAATTAGATATCAAAATTACTTTAAAAGTATACTTAAACACCCTTGTATCTATAGATTGGGATTTGACTCTACTCACTTTTAAAGCCAGCAAACATCATCCCAATAGAATTACCAAATTGTTGAAAATCATATATTTACTTTGCCAAAGTTCTGTAAAATGAGCTTATTGCATAAATCATATGCCTACATATATTTTAACAGTTTTTGTAAATATAAAACATTTTATATTCTCAAAATGCAAAGAGGAAATCTCAAGCCTGTTAAGATTTTTTAAATGAAATTTTGGGATATTTTAACTTATCTCTTTTGTATTACTGAAATAAATTTTGTCAAGGATTTCTTCCCTTTCCAGTAATCTTAGATTTGTGTAGATGCTAGAAAACTTATATTATGGATACTAATCTTTTCATAACATTTCTTAGCTTTCTGGAGAGATGTATCATTATGGTCTGAAATTTTTAAGTGGATGAAGTTACTTCCCCATCACTCTTTTCCACATATAATGAGTTTTAGACATAAATATGGAACATATACAGATATTTTAAGCTAATAATTACTAATTAGCAAGAAAAAGGTAGATTATCCCACCTATTTCATAAAATTGATAAAATCTAGCTTTCTATTCTTTTTGAGGCACCATGATTTTTTTTTTGGAGCATCTACCATCTTGCATGAAAGATCAATTAAAAGATACAAAACATTTTAGAAGAAAAATCTACTTCATAAATAAATATAGGATTTACATAAATATAGGATTTACAGAAATACTGTTTAATTAGTGATGGATACAAAGTTATTTAGGGATCTAACTCTCAAGCAACATCCCAAGCAAGAAAAGGGACAGACTTTGCAGGATTCTCATATCCTATCATGAAGTAGTTTATGTAAATTCACTTTATTTGAATAGCTCTTAATTTTAACTGTTAGTTAATATCTAATCATTATTCTGCTTATAATGAAGTTATTAAGTTTACCAAGTGAACCACATTTTGAAATATGGTATGTAAATTAATAAAGCTCCATTATCAAGCAAAATATGAATAAGAGAATATAAACTCTTACCAAGCAAGATGTGAATAAGATGTTGAAAAATATATAAAATTATACCTCAGTGTCTGTAACAAGTTAATTACATATAAATTACAGACATTACAAAAGTTTGGATTAGGAAGAAGTAATAAGAAATTTTTTTTTATTTTTTTTTATTGGATATTCACAACATTACAAAACTCATGACAAATCATATTTCATAGATTAGAATCAATTGGGTTATGAACTCCCATTTTTACCCCAAATACAGATTGCAGAATCACATTGGCTACACATCACATTTTTACATACTGCCATATTAGTGACTGTTGTATTCTGCTACCTTTACTATCCTCTAATATCCCCCCTCCCCTTCCCTCCCATCTTCTCTCTCTACCCCATCTATTGAAATTCATTTCCCTCCATGTTTGTTATCCCATTCCCCTCGTAAACTCTTATATATAATTTTGTATTACAATGAGGGTCTCCCTCCATTTCCATGTGATTTCCCTTTTTTTTTTCTCCCTTTCCCTCCCGCCTCATGTCTCTGTTTAATGCTAGTCTTTTCTTCCTGCTAAGCCTCACTGTTCTGCTCTTAGTTGCTCTCTTTATATCAAAGAAGACATTTGGTATTTGTTTTTTAGGGATTGGCTAGCTTCACTAAGCATAATCTTCTCTAGTGCCATCCATTTCCCTGCAAATTCCGTGATTTTGTCATTTTTTAGTGCTGCGTAATATTCCATGGTATATAAATGCCACATTTTTTTTATCCATTCATCTATTGAAGGGCATCTGGGTTGATTCCACAGTCTAGCAATTGTGAATTGTGCTGCTATGAACATCAATGTGGCAGTATCCCTGTAGTGTGCTCTTTTAAGGACTTCAGGAAATAGTCCGAGTAGGGCAATAGCTGGGTCAAATGGTGGTTCCATTCCCAGCTTTCCCAGGAATCTCCATACTGCTTTCCAAATTGGCTGCACCCGTTTGCAGTCCCACCAGCAGTGTACAAGAGTACCCTTTTCCCCACATCCTCGCCAGCACTTGTTGTTGTTTGACTTCATCATGGCTGCCAATCTTACTGGGGTGAGGTGGTATCTTATGGTGGTTTTGATTTGCATTTCCTTGACTGCTAGAGATGGTGAGCATTTTTTCATGTACTTATTGATTGATTGTATGTCCTCCTCTGAGAATTGTCTGTTCAGGTCCTTGGCCCATTTGTTGATTGGGTTGTTTGTTTTCTTATTGTCTAATTTTTTGAGTTCTTTGTATACTCTGGATATTAGGGCTCTATCTGAAGTGTGAGGAGTAAAAATTTGTTCCCAGGATGTAGGCTCCCTATTTACCTCTCTTATTGTTTCTCTTGCTGAGAAAAAACTTTTCAGTTTAAGAAAGTCCCATTTGTTGATTCTTGTTATTAACTCTTGTGCTATGGGTGTCCTATTAAGGAATTTGGAGCCTGTCCCCACAATCTGTAGATCGGAACCAACTTTTTCTTCTATCAGACGTAGAGTCTCTGATTTGATATCTAGCTCCTTTATCCACTTTGAGTTGACTTTTGTGTGTGGCGAGAGGAGGGGATTTAGTTTCATTTTGTTGCATATGGATTTCCAATTTTCCCAACACCATTTGTTGAAGATACTATACTTTTACAGAAAAATTTGAGATGTGTTTTTTTTCCAAATTTCTCGTGAGGCTTTAAATTTGACTAATAAAATGTCATGTGTTCTAAAAATATAATCTTTGCTCCATATGAAATATGGCTAGTGTGTTATTTAGAAAATAGGCCATCAACCTTCCATTTTCCATTTCTCATTATATGGATATCAGATCAGCGCTGCCCACATTGCCAGACTCCTTTGTGGTTTTCTCTTGTGGGTGTCCTAGGTTTAGTACTCCCAGAATGTGTCTGAGGTGGAGTTAGGGATAATGCTATAGTTTGGCTCTGGAATGTCCCCCAAAGGCATATGTGTTAAAGTCTTGGTTTCCAGATTGTTGCTATTAGGAGGTGATAGAACTTTTAAGAAGAGGGGCACAGAGGGGGTTTTAGGTCATTACAAGTGTGTTTTGAAGGGAATAGTGAAAACCTAGTTCCTTCCCCTCTCTCCCTCCACTCTCTCCCTTTAGCTTCCTCACCATGTGGTGAACAGGACTCCTCCACCATGTACTCCTGCCATGATGTATTGTGCTGCCACAGGCAAATACTAGATCATCCTTGTGGAAGTCAGTCATTGGGCATGTGCATAGCTTTCACCTCTATCACTGTGACCAACTCATTCATTTGCTCATTTTATTAGTTCTGAAGTGGTTGCTCAGAGAGGCAGGCTAACATCAAATGACTAATACATTGTTTCTACTTTGGTTTGTGTTGCTTTTCCATGGTAGTCTGGTTGGAATCCTTCCCATTTGAGCCCCTCCCTATATACCCGTCCACTTGCTACTCCAGGCCTCCTTGCTTCTGATGTTCCAACCTTCTTCCTTTATGCTCCTGACCTGCTGACTATGTCTCTTACCGCTATTCATGTATCTACCTACATTTCAACCTTATATTATCCAATAAGGTAGCCACTAATCACATAAGGCTATTGAGAAATTAAATGTGACTAAGAGACTTTGTAAATGCAAAATAGAAAAAAAATATAGAAAATTTAGCATGAAAAATATAAAATATCACATTAATTCAAGACATTCACTATTTATCGATAATATTTTGAGTAATTTTTTAGAATAATTTTTAAATGAGGCTTTTAGATCATTGAAACTTTCACCTATGACTAGTATTTGTGGTTATGTGATATTTTAATTGGCCTCTCTTTCTATCTATATGAAGTAAATAACTAGGTTTTACCATACTTTCCTTATCACTTCTGAGTGGGGCTGCAATGCAGTTATTAGACTTTTTGTTATACATTTTTGTCCACTTACCAGGAATATCATCCAAAATCCAATCAATTCTTTAAAAGCTCTTTTAGGATAGTGTACAACATTCCCCATTTATGTATTATTGTACACTGAGATAGAGACATTGAGAGAACTGTGGTGTGTGACATAAAAGTCTGGACCACTTGTTCCTGAAGCTTGCTTGTGCCCCTTTGGTCTGTTCATGCTGGGTCCTGGATGCATCATTTCCATATCATGATGGATTATGATAAGGCTGCCTGACTTTATGACTTGGTAGGTACAACAGGGCTATTCCAGATGCATGGCCACTTGGTGTCCATATGTTCTAGCATTCTATCATTTCCAGCACCCAGTAGCATCCCAGAGGCTATTTTTCTAATATTGTATAACTCTCCTCTCCAGATGTCATGGCCTTGCTCCAAAATCCCAGGAGCTAGAATTGTGATTCTCTCACTGGGGCTTGCCATAAAATCCACACTGCATCTTTTTCTACTACTGATGCCTCTGGCATCATCGGTCCTGGATAATATGGTCCAAGAGGCATTGCTACATTTATTGAAGTCTAGACACACTGCAGAGGACTTTCTTGCTACAGACTCCACTCAAAGCTACTAACCTTTTAAAACCTCCATAAAGGGGCTGGAATAGTATTTCTAAGTGTGGAATGTGTTTCCTCCAGAACTCAGAGTGGCCTTTCAGGTATTGTACTTCATGCTTCATGATAAGAAATGAAAAATGAAATATATTTTTTCCTTCTCTTTAGAAGGGATATCCTGGAATCACTGATCTGTGCACATCTAAAATTTTTATTGAAATGAGAGTCCTAACTCTTCATAGGGCTTACCTTATCATCTAGAATATATGCATCTCACTAAGCCTTTCAGTGTGCTAATGAGCTAATGCTTGTACTGATTGATTAATATGATGTCATTGATGTAAAATGGTAAAATACAATGTTCTGTGAGATGTCTATGTAGTACAGATCACTGTATATAAAATTATAACAGAAAAAGATAGGCAAAACTATAAATAAAAGTTATTTTTATTACCTATGTATACCTATGTTTTTAATTCTTTTTCCTAATTTGGATAAAAAGAATGCATTTATCATATCAGGTACACATACCAAGTACCTGAGGTCATATTAATCTGCTGTAGCAAGAGTACCATGTGTGGTTGGCAGCTATAATCAGGACTAACTTTTACTAGAGGGAGCTTGTGATAGTACCAGTCATTTTTAAGTAATTCTCCAACCCTGGAGACGAAATCATTGGCTATTGAATCAACCATGGGTTACAGAAGACATCAAAGAGAAGATTAAAAAATTCTTAGAAGTAAATGAGAACACTGATACAATATATCAAAATCTCTGGGACACTATGAAGGCAGTACTCAGAGGAAAGTTCATTGCATGGAGTTAATTCCTTAAAAGAAGAAAAATTCAGCAAATAAAGACCTAACATTACATCTCACAGCCCTAGAAGAAGAAGAATAAATCAACATCAAAAGCAGTAGAAGACAGCAAATAATTAATATTCAGAGCTGAAATCAATAAAATTTAACCAAAACAAATAATTGAAAAAATTGACAAAACAAAAAGTTGCTTCTTTGAAAAAATAAGTAAAATTGATAAACCTTTATCCATGCTAAGAGAAGGAGAGAGAAAACTCAAATTGCTAACATCCATGATGAAAAAGAAAATATCATGAGGGACACTACAGAAATACAGAAGATAATTAGAAATTATTTCGAAAATTTGTACTCCAATAAAATAGAAAATCTCAAAGGCATCAACCAATTTCATATGATTTGCCCAAATTGAGTTGGATGATACACATAAGTTAAACAGATCAATTTCAAACAAGAAAATAGAAGACACATCAGAATCCTGCCAAGAAAGAAAAGCCAAGGACCAGATGGATACACAGCTGAGATCTACAAGACCTTCAAACAAGAACTAATACCAATACTTCTCAAATTATTTTATGAAATAGAAAAAGAGGGAACACTTTCAAACTCATTATGAGGCCAATATCACCCTGATTGTAAAACCAACAAAGACACATCAAAGAAAGAAAACTTTAGACCAATATCTCTAATGAACATATATGCAAAAACTCTCAGTAAAATTATGGAAAATTGAATACAAAAACAAATCAAAACTATAGTGTACCATGATCAATTAGGGTTCATCCCTGAGATGCAAGGTTGGTTCAACATACAGAAATTAATAAATGTAATTCATCACATCAATAGGCTTAAAGATAAGAACCATATGATCATCTCAATAGATGCAGAAAAAACATTCAACAAAAGACTGCATCCCTTCATGTTCAAAACACTAGAAAAACTAGGGATAACAGGAACATATATTAACTTTGTAAAAGCTGTCTATGCTAAGCCCCAGGCCAATATCATTCTAAATGGAGAAAAATTGAAAGCATTCTCTCTAAAAACTGGAACATGACAGGGGTGTCCTCTTTCACCATTTCTATTTAACATAGTTCTTGAAACTCTAGCCAGAGTAATTAGACAGACAATAAAAATTCAAGAGATATGGATAGGAAAAGAAGAACTCAAACTATCATTATTTGCCAATGACATGATTCTGTCTCTAGAGGATCCAAAAAATTCCACCAGAAAACTGCTAGAACTAATACATGAATTTAGCAAAGTAGCAGGATATAAAATCAACATTCAAAAATCAAAGGCATTTTTGTATATCAGTGACAAATCCTCTGAAAGAGAAGCTAGGTAAATCACCCCATTTACAATTGCCTAAAAAAAAAAAATACTTGGGATCAACTTAATAAAAGAGGTGAAAGACCTCTACACTGAAAACTACAGAATGCTAAAGAAAGAAATTAAAGAGGACCTTAGAAGATGTAAAAAAAATCTCCCTTGTTTGTTGATAGGCAGAATTATTATTGTCCAAATGACCACACTACCAAAAATACTATACAGATTTAATGCAATTCCAATCAAAATCCCAATGGCATTACTCATATAAATAGAGAAAGCAATCATGAAATTCATCTGGAAAAATAAGAGACTCACAATAGCTAAAGCAATCCTTGGCAAGAAAAGTGAAGCATGTGGCATCACTATACCAGACCTTAAACTATATTACAGAGCAATAGTAACAAAAATAGCATGGTAAAGGCACCAAAATAGACTGGTAGACCAATGGTACAGAATAGAGGACACAGAGACAAATCCACATAAAAATAGTTATCTCATACGAGACAAAGGCACCAAAGACATATATTGGAGAAAAGATAGCCTCTTCAACAAATGGTGCTGGGAAAACTAGAAATCCACATGCAGCAAAATGAAATTAATCCCCTATCTCTACCATGCACAAACTCAACTCAAAGTGGATCAAGGACCTAGGAATTAAACAAGAGATCCCGCACCTAATAGAAGAAAAAGTAGGCCCAAATCACCATCATGTCAGATTTGTCCCCAACTTCCTTAATAAGACTCCTATAGTGCAAAAAATAAAATTAAGAATCAATAAATGGTGTGGATTCATATTGAAAAGCTTCTTCTTCGCAAAAGAAAAATCAGTGAGGTGGATAGAAAGTGTACAGAACAGGAGCAAATTTTTACCACGTGTACATCAGACAGAGCACTAATCTCTAGGATATATAATGAAGTAAAAAATCTTAACACCAAAAAAAAATCCAAATAACCCAGTCAATAAATGGGCCAAATAACTGAAACAACACTTCTCAGAAGATAACATACAATTAATGAACAAATATATGAAAAAATGTTCAACATTTCTAGCAATTAGAGAAATGCAAATCAAAACTACTCTAAGATTTCATCTCACTACAATCAGAATGGCAGCTATTATGAAGTCAAAAAACAATAAGTGTTGATGAGGATATGGAGAAAAAGGCACACTCATGCATTGCTGGTGGGACTGCACATTGGTGCAACCAATATGAAAAGCAGTATGGAGCTTCCTTAAGAAACTGGGAATGGATCTACCACTTGACCCAGCTACCCCTCTCCTCAATTTATACTGAAAGGACTTAAAATCAGCATACTATAGTAATGCAGCCACATCAGTGTTTATAGCAGCACAAGTCACAATAGCTAAATTGTGGATCCAACCAAGATGTCCTTCAGTAGATGAATGGTTAAAGAAACTGTGGTATATGTACACAATGGAATATTACTCAGCAATAAAAGAGAATAAAATCATGGCATTTGCAGGTAAATGGATAAAGTTGGAGAATATAATGTTAAGTGAAGTAGCCAATATAAAATCAACATTCATAAATTTAATTCATTCGTAGATTTTAATGCAATTAAATCTATGTGAATGCTGATATGTGAATGCTGATCCTTAATGGGGATGGGGTGGGGGAAGCATGGGAGGAATGGAGTAACTTTAAATAGGGCAAAATGGAGGGAAAGGAAGGAGGGAGAATGGGGATAGGAAAGATGGTGGAATGAGATGGACATCATTACCCTAAGTACATGTATGAAGACACGAATGGTGTGACTCTACTTTGTGCACAACCAGAGACATGAGAAATTGTGTTCTATATATATACTATGAGTTGCAATGTATTTTGTTAAGTATAACAAATTAGAATAAATAAATTTAAAATTACAAAAATAAAATCAATTGACCATAATATGAGGTATTATAATAATAGTATAATATTGATCCCATTGTTCTATATGCTCATTTTTTTGGTCAATATCTGTCTTGTTTACTGTAGTTTTGAGGTAATTTTTGAAATTATATAGTATGAGTCCTCCAACTTTTTTTCTTTTTCAAGGTTATGTTTCATTTCTTTCTTCTCTTTTTTTTGGGGGGGGAGGGTGATTCTGGGTCACTGCAATTTCCATGCAAATTTTAGGGGTCAGTTTGTCAATTTGTGCAAAGATGCTAGCTGGGATTTTGATAGGGATTGCATTGAATCAGTATATCAAATTCAGAAGTGTTGCAGTCTTAACAATAAGAAATCTTCTGAATCATGAACACTGTGTTTTTCCACTTATACAGGTGTGACGCAGGTTCATTAATAACTAATCCCAAAGGAGGACTCCTACTGTGTTGAAGACAGCAATGATTATCCATATGTTACTCACCAGGAATCAGAGTCTAAAATCTTTCTTCAACTGTATGCCAGGTTGCAGTGTTACTAATCCCTGAGTCTGGTGAGGTAGAATATGCTAAAGTAAAAGTTATATAGTGGATTTGTTACTTACTGATAGATAGTAGAAGCTTAGGATTCATTGTGGCATGACCCCCCACCCCCAACTCTTAAGCTGCCTAGGAAGGATAGAATCTTGACTGCATCTGCCCTTTTGTATCATACATAAGAAACTTAGAAAGACAGCCCACTCTGAAGTGGCATCACAGGGACAGTGTGATACACTGGGAAAAGCTCTGAAGGACATCCTGCTTCTAGGGGAAGGGAAAGAGGTATGTTGTCCAAGTAGCTGCTTTCTAACTCAAGATGTTACCTAAATAAAAAATCCCCCTTTCTGGATTTTCGAGTTCAAGGCCAACCACTGCATTCACGGTGGTTTCTCCCATAGCCATGTACCTCATAAAAACATTTTGGTCAAACTGAACCACATATTCAACAGTAGTCCCAGAGGATTATATCTTTCAGTGACATTATAGCCAGTTTAGTTTGTATAAGTATACTCTTAAGATATTAACTCGATGACCAAATCACTTAACAGTGAATACTTTCAAATTGTCTCCTTGGCAAATCATGATTTTTTTGATTTATAACTTTTACTTTAGCATATTCTACCTCACCAGACTAAGAGATTAGTAACACTGCAACCTGGCATACAGTTGAAGAATTTGGTCCATTCTTGCAACCAAACAGCCTCAGGAAATATAGCTATATTCAGGCAAAGGTGAGGAGAGGAGAGGGATGAAAGGGAAAAACTGAAGGCCAGGCTATATCAGATAGTTTCTCAGTCTCTCAGGGTATCATATTCCACAATTTACAGTTATTCTTAAAAATTATGAGCAGGAGCCAGATGAATGGTGTGTAACTGTACTCCCAGCAACTTGGGAGACTGAGGCAGCAAAATCGGAAGTTCAAGGCCAACCTCAGCAACTTGGCAAGGCCCTGAAAAGCTTAGTCGTACCCTGCTTCAAAATAAAAACTAAAAAGGACTGGGGATGTGGCTCAGTGATAAAACACCCCTGGGTTCAATCCCTAGTACCACACCAAACCAAAAAAAAAATAAATAAATAAAACTAACCAACACTACAGGCAAGAAAGGGCTGTTTGCTCCATTGCTACAAGAAGTATTAGGTCTCCTTTAAATTTTTAAAAATTATTTAGTGAATAATTTTTAAAAGATTAAAAACTTATGGTATGAAAACATATGCTCTATTCTACTGTTAATTGTTTTATTAAAACTTATCATCTCAATTTCTTTCCACCATATTTTATTGTTTTCAGAGTTTAAGTTAGCACTTTTGTTAAATTTATTCTTATTTTTTTGATGCTGTTTACAAATGGGATTGTTTTTTGATTGTTCAGTTTTTATAATTCAGGTTCCTAATGTTTTACAGTCTGTTAGTTTCTGCCTTTTGATTAGACTGTTACAATATTATATCATTCCTTATTTCAATAAATTTTTCTCTTATGTATTTTCTTTTGTTTCATTTAGGATATAGCATATTTATGTATTTTATAAATACAATAGCACAATTGCATAATGTTGTTTTATATAATTTATTTTAAAATAGCTTAAACAATAAAATAAAAAATAGGCTTTATAGTCTTTTACAATATGCTTTTATTATAGTATTTTTCTTTACTTTTTATAGTCATACTATCCTGTTTCTTTGCATATCTCCCAATTTTTATTATTGTAGCAACTCTCCATGCTGATTCCTACCTCTCCCTTAGGGTCCCCTATTGTTATTCTTTACTTGTCTATTTTTGTAGTGTATTGGATAGACTATGTGTGTGAAGGTTTTTCCCTCATGGTGTGAAATCTTTTAAGTGCTTATTGTGGGTTGGGTACACTAACCAGAAGTTCTCTATGCTTTGAATTCTCTGAGAATGCCTTTATTTTTGCTTGATATAAGATTATTGATTGACAGGTCTTTTTCTTTCAGCATTTCAAACATGTCATTCCACTGTCCTATGGCCTTCATTGTTTCTGAGGAGAATTCAGCTGTTAATCTGAATGGGAAATTCTTTGTAGACTATGAGCTGTACTTTTCTTTCTGCTTTCAACATTTTCTCCTTACTGTCGTGTTAATTTTTCTTATCAAACACAGAAAATTTCTTGCCATTATCTTCTTGAATACACTTTTTCTCCATTCTCTTTCTTCTCTCCTTTGGGTACTCTCATTACGTTTATATGTTGGTGCACTTAAAAGTATCCCATATTTATTGTAGGTGCTGTTCATTTCTTACTATTTTTTCTCTCTATTCTTCAAATTGCCTGATCTCTATCAGACTATCTTTAAGTTCACAGGTTCTTTCTTTTATTTTTTTCAGTTAAAATTCTACTTATTTATCCCTCCTATTGATTTTTTTTTAGTTTAGTTATTGTATATTTCAATTACAGAATTACCATTTGGTTCTTTTAAAGGTTTGTTTGATATTGTATATATCAAAGATGATACATTTTCATGGTATCTTTCTTAACTTCTTTAAGAATACCTTCCTTTCATTCTTTAATGTATTTATAGTGGTTCCTCAAAGTCTTTGTGTGTTAAATTCAACATCTGTTTCCTCTCATGGGCAATTTCTGTTGCTTGTGTTTTCACCATGTGTATGGTCATACCATGCTGTTTCTTTGCACATCTCCTCTTTATTGCTTACTGCTAAAATGCCTGTTGTTATTGTCATTTAAGAACACTTTCAGTTTGAAGTTCCCCACATTCTCTTCTAAATAATATCGGTTCCTTTGGGAAATGTATCATACCTCTGTGTTTTATGTCTTGCCTCTTCTCTTTGGCAAAATCTCTAAATCATTGCTCTGGATCTAGGGATAAGAAAGTGGCCCATTCTTTTCAGAGCAACAGCCCTCTTTACATGCAGTGTTCTAGGTGGATGCCGTAAACTCTGGTCTTTCTTACTTGTCTTTCCTGACTTGGAATCTCTGTCATGTAAGGTAGCTGGATCTCATATGATCTGAGCCTAGTATTCTGCCATGACTCAGGTAGAGCTTCCACTCTCAGGGTGAAATATGGGTGAAAGAAATCTCTCTCATACTTGTAGCCACACTTGCCTGGTATAGATAGTCTTTGCAACAATAGAGCTCTATAGGGAGACAGATGAGAAATTTTGGTGGTTTGCTCCTACTTGGTTCATATCATAACCCTTCATTGTGAGAGGAAGAGAGAAGGAAGCCCATATTTTTGGCCACACTTGCTTTGAGCAGGGTGTCTTTTCACTGAACTGAGGGAGGAGGAAGGGACTAGAACATGTCTCAATTACATTGACTTTACTATTCTGAGATTCGTTAGATTTTCTTAAATAAATAAATGTTTCTTCTTTTTTTTTTTTAAAGAGAGAGTGAGAGAGGAGAGAGAGAGAGAGTATTTTTTTTTTATTTTTCAGTTCTCGGCGGACACCACATCTTTGTTGGTATGTGGTGCTGAGGATCGAACCCGGGTCGCATGCATGCCAGGCGAGCGCGATACTGCTTGAGCCACATCCCCAGCCCTAAATGTTTCTTCTTTTGTTAACAGTTCTCATACAACTTTTATTACAAATCAACTTTAAAGGGTTGTTTTTGCTACTTATTTATTAATGTATGTTTTTTGTTGTTTTGATGGACCGTCAACAGGGCACTCATGTCACCATTACTGAAATGAATCTTCCCTAAAATTTATTTAATGCAATCTCTGTACATAGTTTGAATCTGTAATGTCTCTCAGAGGCCCATGTGTTAAAGGCTTGTCCCTCAGCCCATGGCACTATTCAGATGTGTGGAGCCTTTCAGAAGTGAGGCCCTGTGGGAAATTTTAAGCCATTAGAGTCATGCTCTCAAAGGATCTTGTGGGACCCTCGTTTATTCTTATTTCTCTTTCTCTTTCTTCTTGGCCATGAGGTAAATGGGCTTCCTTTGATATGGGCTCCCAACATGATGTTCTGCCTCACCATAGATCCAAAAGCAATGTGGCCAATTGATCATGGACGAAAACCCCTAGATTATTTCTCATGGTGGACAAGCCTGCGGTATTCAGAGGTATAAGAAAAGTAAATTTTTTTTTTCCTACAGATTTTCTATTGCCTAGGTCACATACGTTTGGCACATATATCAAAATAAAACATAACTATTCCTTTGATTTTGATAAAATCCACATTACTACCTAATTTTCTGAAGATATTACATGAATAATTACATGTATTTCTGGTAACAACTAACTATGAATAAGACTGTCATATATCAGTGACAATTTCCTTGCTTAATGTATTTATTGCATAAATCATTTTTATTTCTCACCATGAACAAAATTATGAAAAACAGAAAATACTAGTTTTTCTAAAAATCTACTTAACCTAAGTACATATATACATAAAAGTGCCACAGTTTATGAAATTAGAAAATTCAGTCAATTTGCTTCTGTTGGATAACATCAAAACACTTTCTTCCCATTGATGTGTTTGGATATAGAAGGAACATATTTTCATTTAAAATGTGTTTGAATGTACTTTGATTGCAATTCTCTGGAAAACCAAAATTTAAACCATGTGCTAATGAATAAAGAAACATATTACAGGGAGGTTGTTGCTTATAAACCAGACTTTGGTGGCCATATTTACTCCTTCTATCTATTTGCTAAATTCTTTGAACCTCATAAAATTTAGAAAATTTAGAAAATTTTACCTACTTAGTGAAATTAAATATGATAAAATATCTGAAACACAGCACAGTGTTTGGTACTTAGTAAGAATTCAAAAAAGTTAATGTCTCCTCTCCTTCCATTTAACTGGGACTAAAAGCTTCAAAGTAAGTGAATCTTGTTAGTAATATAAATCTTGTTTTGAATCATATATATATATATATATATATATATATATATATATATATATATATATATATTTTTTTTTTTTCCACATTAGATCCTAGTTTGCTACTCTGGAGACTCACAAATTTGAGACCAGCCTGAATAACATAGTGAGACACTATCTCAAAAAAAGAAAAAAAATTTTCAAAAAGAAAAACAAAACTAAATTTCCATAGTTTAGTAATTAAATCTTAATTTTGACAGATTATTATATATGATTATATTCAATTACTATATACATTTCTGACATAACAACAGCATATAGTGCTTTTTTTCCTAGAGAATTAGGGCCAGGTAAATATGTGAGAAAATCTTATAATTGTGCAGACTCCAGATAATTTCAAAGGGAAAGCTTAAAAATGTTTAGAGTAAATCATCACTAGAATTTGTTGCAAAATGGAGATTTTTAAACTCATTCTTTAGTTCTGGGATGAAAGGTAACTGAATGTGTAGTAACTTAGTGTGTAGTAAATGGAATAAGACTCAGTGGTGAAAAAAATCAAACATGGTCCTTGCTATAATTAAATTTATTCTAATAAAGAGATAATTACATGATTAAATATTCTAAAAAACTGTAAGGAGTGCCATGGATAATAAATGTCTGGTGTTTGGAGTGTACAAAAGAGAAGATTTTTGACCTAGTTAAGTGAGGAAAGTGAGGAGGTTACAATTTAGCTGATAAATAACAATTCAGTGTTGGCTGCTTAGAGGAATAAAGGAGAAAATGAAATTCCAGCAGGGGATAATAGCATGTACAGTGTCCTTAATGTTAAAGTTCATACAACACATAAATTAGATGGATAAAATACTAGTGTACCTATAAAACAGAAAGAAGGAAAAAGATGATGAAGCTTTTGAAGTCACTGTCTCCATAGGACATGCTAGGAATATTTGTCCTTTTTATAATGAGCAACAAGAAGCCATTGAGATACTTCAGACAAGGACAGGGGGAGTCAAGCATGGACTAAATGACAACCAAATCACATTTTTAATAGATCACTCTTGATGGATAAGAGCAGACTTATTTAAACCGGTAAGGTGTGTATTTCAGCAGAATAAGGGTGGAGGAATCAGGGAATATTAATTCAATCAGTATTGATGGAGATGTCGAGAAATGATTGGAGATAGAGATGTATTTAAGGGGTTAAATTATTAGAATTTTTTGATGTGTGGGGTGAGAAAAAATGAGGAATCAAGATTCACTTTTAGATATCTGAATGGAATAACATTAATTTAATGTGTAATTTGTCATCAGTATCAATCTATTTGATTTGGGGAGAACTAGATAATTATTACAGCTATTTTATTTTATATATTCTGTGCAATTATGGCTATTTGGAAATGTGCTTAGCAAATCTGTGAATTGTGTACTTTATTATGAAGTTCATTAAAAATTAAGCACAATTTCAAAAGGAAACATTGTTATTGATGACTTCCTTCTCTATCTTAATCCTAGAAATTTTGCTTTTTAGAAAAAAAGAAAAAAGTTACATCTATTGCAAAAAAAAAATCAGTTCATTTCTTATACACAATTGATAATTTTATGATCTTCAGAGATTGTAGAGAACAAATCCAAAAGCATTTACTATGATGTCTGTTACCTCAGTGATGCTTCCAGAATAAAATCCAAAAGGTAATCTGGTGATGGAAATAAGGATGCTGTTACTCTTAATAAGATACAAAAATCCACTTTCTTGCTCTAACAAATAGTGCGCAATGACTGACTTAAATCTTCCCCTCTACTAGAGAATTAAAGATCATCATTATAAGATCAGTTATAATTTACATTGTGATATTGTTGTGGATGTGTAAGTCATAAAGGCTTAACACAAACCTGCACTGACTTCAGGATATATACAGAAAATTATGTTAAAAAACAAAACAAAACAAAACAAAAACCACAGATATCAACTTATTTTCTTGCATGTCTTCCTGACTTAAATGGAGACAAAGAAAATGTGGTATTCTGAAGATTCTGTATAGTTAAGTCAGACTTTTTTTCTTCTTGTAGTACTGGGATTAGAACCCAGGGACTTGTGCACACAGGCAAGCGTTCTACCAACTAAGCTATATCGCCAGCCCTAAGTCAGACTTTCTTTATGTCTAATCTTGGAAATGAGGACTCCTAATGCAGTAATCCAGCAATTGCTAAAAGATTACAAGACCAAAAACTGTTGATATCATATTTTCATTCTTAGATTGAAATTGATCTATGTGGTAATGTTATTGCAATAATAATTTTGTTTAGCTACAGAACAAGTTGAATTATATGCAATGAACACTGATTTTTGAATGCACTGCTAAAAATGGTGAAAGATGTTGTTTTAAATTGTTGCTAGGCCATGCACAGACACTTTAAATCCAGTTAACTCACATGCATTAAAAAAATCTTAATTTGCATATCTGACCCTACTTTAGAATTAAAAGGATCTTCCATGTTTGCAATAATGTGTTGTCTTTTTATATGGTTTCAATAATGTTTCATAGGTAGCTGCAGCTTATCTTTTAAACATCTTCAAATATTTGAAATGAAGACTTTTTTCACAGCTATGAATTGAGGCATGAATCCAAGTCTCTTGTTTCATTCAATCAGTCAGTTACACTAGTTATTGAGTACCTGCCCTGTACCAAATATTGTTCTGGCATAGTTGTGATCTATCATGCTTCAATGTTAGATTTTTTTTGCCTTATTTTCAGAGTTTTTAAAAATTTTTTTATTAGTTGCTCATATAACTCATGATTAACTATTTTAAAACAACTAATGTATCCTATTAAATATTACATATTTATAAAATATTTAATATAATGCTACTAACTATACATTTTTATAGTCATAAATATTTATATCCATGTATTTTCAATATAAATAACATATTAAATGTATATTAGTATAATGTACAATAAACTATATAGATGTTATTTATATTTATAAAGCAGTAGAATAATGGAATTTTTGGCTTCTAACTCAGGATTCATGAGTTGCTTTTGATTTTTAAAGCATTTTATTCTTTTATCCTCACTTGGAATAATTATGTCAAGATTAGTGTTACATGTTGAGGGAATGGGAGGCTGAAAGCTATAAAAGGGTAAGAGAAGATTATGAGAGTTAGGATGTGAAGTACTGGGGAACAACATTTTTGTTTCAAGAGCTTGCTCAGTCTCGATATTGAATGCTATGAACAACTTCACTTGGGCAAATTTCCTTTATTATAATAATAGGTAGTTATAGATAACTTTATCAAGTATCAGCCCAACATATCATTATTGTGACACTCTACAACACCTGGAATATGCTATATGATTAAAAGGGCTGATTGCTGACTTGACATCTCTAAAGGGGAAAACTCTCATTACTTAGGAAACTCATAAGTTTAGAACACTTAGAAATTACAGTGCCTTCTAATTCAGGTGGTAGTTGGGTGTCATTATGGCTGCTCAAGGTGGAAGACTACAGGCACCTTTGCCTTTTCCTGTTACACCAACCTAGCCCATGTGCTTTTCCCTTTCTATTCCCTTGTGTATCCTCATTTAGTATCCATGATTATTAGTAGAAAGTGTTCAAGTAAGAGAGGTGTCATTTTGTACAGGGTCATAAAGCAAGAAGACACAGCAAAGTAGTATCACGATAATGAGGCTGTATGTCCCTCGAAAAAGACAGAAAATATAGTTGGTATATGGGTGGTTTTCTATCATTATTATTATTTTTTGGTTTTAAGTGACTTCCTAGTTCCAAACATTCTAGATCTAATTTCAATTATTTTGCATCCATATAAAAAATATCTCTGAGTCAATGTATAGTGAAAATTTTCTCCTTGGAACTGACTTGAAGATGCACCTTATATTTTATTTCAGGAGCTTTTCCTTACTGCCTCCATGCACAGCTTCTTTGAGACCTCAAAATATTTAATACATATATCCTTTGCAGAACAATTCTAATAAAGTAAATTTGCTCCAAGTTAGTGACAGTTTCTGCCTTTGCAGTTTCAGCACATAACCCATTGTCTGGCATCCAGTAGGTAACAAATGAGTACTGATTTATAAATAAATAATGAATGAATGAATGAATGGATTCTTGCTTTCCCTTGTCACAGAACTCAAAAACACCACTTACAGGTTAAATGACTTAAACAAAATATACCTGTATCTGTAAATGAAGAGTAATTAAACATTTTTTTTCAAAATAATAGTATTAGTCCACCCTGTTCAGATAAAAGAGAGGGGTACAGTCATGAAGCCTTTCTTTTTCTTATATTTATTTTTTAGTGGTAGTTGGACATAATACCTTTATTTTGTTTATTTACTTTTTTTGTGTGTGTGGTGCTGAGGATTGAACCCAGGACCTCACATATGGGAGGTGAGCACTCTACCACTAAGCCACAACCCCAGCCCCCACAAATCCTTTCTTCACCCTCCTTTTTAATCAAATTCCCAGGAGGCATTATGTAATACTGTCCTCCTACATGTCTTGCAAATAAGGAGAATTGTGAACTTCACTGAAGTAAGAACAAAAATTTGGTTAAGTGAATTATATAATTAAATTCTAAATTCTAACACTCCGTGGATTTATAGGGGCTATTGTGTAATTAGTTTACAAAATAAAGAGCACTGGAGTTATTTATGACAGATGTTTACCTAACTTAAAACAGGAAGAGTACGTTTACTTCTATGTAGTTATTACAATGTAATTAAAACCATAAAAGCACTTTATCTGAATTTCAAAGCTTGGTCATATTTTTTTTTTTTTCCTTTTCTTGGCCTCATTGACTGCAGTTCTCTTCACTGATTGTTTAGGGATCATAGGAGAGGGCTATACGTTGGTCACTACTGTCAGATATTTCAGTAAGGTTTCACCTATTCTTTTGCTCCACTTTTTGGTAGAATGATGTAAATAACTCTCTGAAAGCTGCACGTTTCATGGTAGAAAGAAATCTAGGATATGGTTGATGACAAAAGACACTTTTGTACATGAGTTTTGGGAGTGGTTAGAAAAAAAAATGTGGGTCAGTCGGTCAGCAGGTGATGGAAAATATTTGAATTTTATCTATGCTATTGTCTTCTGAACTCTGAAGAAGCAGAGTTGGCTTTGTACATGACTCTGCATATTTTTTTTTTAAATGTTGATATTGATAATCAGTCATGTAACTCACCATGTGCCATTACCAGTTAAAATGGCTTTGGGTTGCTCGCACTCCATGGCAGTTCTTAAAGGAAATAGTAGTTGGATTTTCAGAAAACATGACCCATCTCATTATTCAAGGCATGGGGAAATATGCCCAGATGTCAAATGTCTGCTCCAATCAATTCAGCTCATTCCACCCATAATCATTTGCTTGTTATAAGAGATTTCCGACTTTCCCATAACGATTCACTTGGATCAAGGCAATATTATTCAGGGATTTGACAACATGTGCAAACTCTTTTTGAATTAGTTTTCAAAGTCTTTTGTGACTGGTGTCAATTTGGCAAGAGCCTTCTTTCATATTTGTGGGATCAAGGTCTAGGGTTTGGGGTTGTTAATTTTAAGAATTTCCTCTCCAACAATCCCCTTTCACCTTCCAGAGGACAGAGGTACTATGAGTATCCAGAATGTTAGAGCTAAAATAGGGAGAGAAACCTGAGTTTGGGGTTATGAGGTTGACTTTTTGACTCTTACAAGAGCTCTTAACAGCAACAAATTTGAGAGTAAGACCAGAGCTTAGAATCTGCCTCATTCAAGGCCTCCCAAGGTTCACAAAAAGAAAAACTTTTGGCATGCAAATGTGGCAAGTATTATGGAATGCATTAAACTATAAAGAAAAGTGATCATACAACAGTATTATACAAAAAAAATTAGTTAAAATGGAGATAAAATTTTGGCTAATGTTTTAAAATTCATTTAAAAATAATTTATGAATACATTGAATAAAAGAAGACAGAAAACGTTTCACACCTTAATTTTGCTTGATGTCATCCTGCAGACTCACAAATTGAGCAGAGTGTAAAGAAAGCTAGAGAAACACAACCCTTTTCTAACTAGAAACTTTGGAGTTGTAGCTAATGGCCTTATGAAACTCTGTGACTCAATATCTCAGGGAGTCTTCCCTCTTTTTGTTGGATCCTATGACTACCATTAGAACTCTGTAGAACAGAAAGAAAGATCAACAAGTCAAAATGCTAGAGTAGGAAGCAGTGTGTCTTTTCTACTTCAGGCAGCTCATTTATTTTAGGTGGTGATCTGTGAATTACTCTTTCAAGAGCCTCTTTTTTTTCCCCCTCAAAGAAAGTTTAATAAAAATTCATGTGTATTTTGTTGTATAATTTACCAAACCACTATCCAGATGCATTTCTAAGAGCCTATGATTGAACTTTGGGCTCTAAAATTCAAGTTCCTTTTTGAATATACCTTTAACAAATGAATTCATTTGGTACAATTTGTAATTTTCTGTGTTAGTAATAATTACCACCAGTTTTACATCTAAAGTAATTTTTTTTCACAGGTTTCTGTTAATCATTGTAATCTTATTTGTGATTTTATTGTTCCCTTGTGTTATTTCACTCAGGTTTTGTTAACCTTTTTATTCTGGTTGTATGTTTAGCAGTAGTAGCAGTAGTACTTTTTTTTTTTTTTCCTAATGATGTTGGGATTGAACCACGGGTCTTGCACATTCGAGGCAAGCACTCTAACACTGAACTACATCCTCACCTCACTCAGGTTTTTGTAACACATTCTGGCTAATGGCTTTAGATCTGTACCATGGCAAATATGAGAATTTGGTCAGAAGACCTTCCATTAACATTAAAAAAAATAAATTATTTTATTTAAGAGACAGATTCTAACAAAACATTTTATTGGTGATGGTGGCCACAGGGATACAATTTTGCTATTATTATGGTTACTTAAAGTAAACATACACAACTTCTTTTTGCCAAAATGTTGTCTCTAATCATGTAGATTTTATTGCAATGTCTTATTAGTTGTTCATTTTCTTTGACAAAGATTCAAGGCCAAACATAGCTCCATAAAATTAGGTTTTGTTCTTTTCATGTTTGTTAAGTCAAAATTCCTTTCCTTAATATTGCTTAAAAATAATTAGGCTTTGAGGTTTAAATTCCTTTCTTTAATAGAAATGTTTTTGGGATTTATATTTTTCCAAATAAAAGATACAGCAATGGTGGATGATCCACATTTAAAAACATTCAAATTAATTGTAAATTTTGCTGATTAATAGTTTTAATAGCAAGCCTACATTTTAGTTTGAAATCTGAAGTTTATATATGGAATATTCGTCACATAAAATGGATGGGAAAGATTCTAGTTTTCAGATATGTGTTGATAGAGCCAAGCGTTTTAGAAATAAAAGGCTTGGTTTTCATCTTTGATTTTTCCAATTTGTTTTATTTGCTGATTCTCCACCATCATCTGGTTTCTATCAGATATTTCATCTATAGTGAATATGTCCCAAAAAGATTTGGGACATATGTCCATTTATTTCAATATTTACACCTCCTGTATGTCTGGTGGTTTATTATATTGGTAATTTATCCCTGAATAAATTTTAAAAATTATTTTGTTTTTAATTAAGAGATTTGGCAACAGTGAGTTACATTTTTTTCTGGCAATGATCTAGAATGCAGATATTTCATACTTCCAATTAAATATAATTTGATTAAACTAAAAATGAGAAAGTGTCTTCAAACTCTTCTGACTACTCTGATTAGGCAATATGCAAAGAGTGTGTCAACCAACAGGGACAATAATTCTTAATATAGAAACCCTAGTTTAGTTAAATATTTTTTAAACATAAAAGATTAAAATAGAGGATTAAATATGTAGTACAGAAAATTTTTACATCTAAACCCCTTTTCCAAATTTAAAAAGAGTTTTCTACATGCAGCTTCATTTTATTGCCATAATAATTGTGATATATAGGAAGACTTGTTATATCTGTTGTGTAAATGAAATGTTTAAGCTTAGCGAGGTGAGAGAGAGATCAGCCATATAATTCCTCAGCACCCCCAGTTCCAATTTATTTTTTCCTTGACAAAAATCATGTGGCCAGAAGTGGTAGGAGGTCTTTGGTTTAAACTCATGATTCTTTAACAACTTTCCTTCTACCTGTTATGTGGAATAAATTTAATATTTGAAATAGGTTGCAGGTCTTTAAGACATATATGCATTAGAATCACATAGTCTCTGAATGCTTACTGAAAGGAATGAAGTGTGTTAGCAGAGGTAGGAAATAGAAGAAGAGTAATTGATTAGATAGAATTTAAAGTACCCATGTTCATTCATGAAGAGAAGTTCAACAGTTGATAGGAAATGTATGCTTAGAGTTCAATTGACATGGGCCAGAGGTACAGAAACTATAAAAATGGTGAGCAAATACATGAAAAGAAACCAGGGATGGAATCCTTGGTAATACCAATAACAAAAAGGAAAACGGAGAATGAGGATCAAACAAAACGTAGTAAGAATGAAGGCTGGGCTGGGCTGGTGCTGTGGCTCAGAGGCAGACCACTTGCCTAGCACATGTGAAGCACTGGGTTTGTTCATTAGCATCACATAAAAAATAAATAAATAAAATAAAGATATTGTGTCTATTTACAGATAAAAAAATTCATTCAAAAAAAAGAATTATGGCTTAGAAAATAGGAAAAGATAGGCTCATGGTAACTGCAGGAATGGATAGTTTCAAGAAAAAAGGGATTTGGTATAATTCAACATTCATTTCTGGTAAAAACCAAAAGCAAACATTTCTTACTAGACTTGGAAGAAAAGACTAGAATACGGTGTCTCTCTATCAATCCAACAATGAACAGATTTCACACTTACGGAGGTGCTTCAGTTTTTTTCTACAAATCCACAACCACAGAAGACTGCATCATGTGACGAATTATCTGAAAAGTACTTGGCAGCTCCCCTGCTCCTTTCTGAGGTCTACTTCACATGTTGCTAAGAGAAGTAAGAAACAACTACAAGTTCTAGAATCCCCCTTTTCTTATGGTTCTGGGGTCAATTCCACAAATTGAGAGACACTCAATGAAATCCAGAGAGTGGGGAGGAAGAAGAGATTCTTCTCCCAGAGAAAACTGCAGTCAGAGGAATAGGAGAAGAGAAGATGTCAACAAATAAAATGTTTTAAAATAAAAAAAACCATAAAATAAAAGTAAAAATATTAAATCTTCAGAGCAGAGTTTATACAATTAAATTTCTTAGGTTTATTTGGAGGTGGGAGAAATAAACTATTTGTAACTGAAGAGTAATGAGTAACACATAATACTAATAATAAAATGAATAAGTAAAACCAAAGAAACTACTAAAATAAATTGAGATGAAAATATAAAAATATTTTGACAGATATTTTAAAGATAATAATTCTTAATTTGTGGAAGATGATGGGACATAAGCTGTGGTTGATGCCATGGCCCAAACCAATATTTCTAGAAGGATATTTGGCAATATTAACTTCGGCTTTCAAAATAGTCATACTATATATTCACGTACTGAATAATGACTTTTAGGTCAATGGAAACTCCCTTGTCTATAAAAGTGTCATTTCAATGCTGGAGCTGAAAATTTCTATCCCTTAGTGATGTGATAGCCATTGTAATGTGCAGTACAACACAGTACTCGCCTGTTTGTGGTGATGCTGGTGTAAGCAAACCTGCTGCACTGCCAGTTGCAGAAAAGTATAGCATATACAATTATGTCCAGTACATGGTGATGATAATAAATGACTACATAACCAGTTTACATACTTGCCATACAATGCTTTAAATCATTGTTTTATAATGTATTCCTACTCATTAAATTTTTTTTCTTTTTTTTTCTTTTTTTTTTCTTTTTTTTTTTTACTGTCAAACAGTGCCAAATCATACCAAGAGCAACTTCATGCTACTCTGTTCACTCCTGTGCTTGATTTTTGGATTAACTTATACTATCTATCTTTGTGTATGTTTACTCTATGAAGTTCACATGATGATGAAGTCAATTATGGGTGTATTTCCAATATTATTGTCATTAACCAACACACAGCTATAATTATACAATGAATATTTTCCTCCTAACTATATTGGATGATAAATAAGAATATGTTTAAAAGTGAAAGAATGGAAAATAATCCAAAAGTTTATTTTATTTTATTTTATGGAAATTAGGGCATGTTGATATAATAGAATTCTATGGAGGCTCTATGATCCATGCTTTGGAATAAGGTCAAAAATTCAATGCCTATGTGACTGAGGCACAAAGTAGAGTAATTGTAGTGTAAGCACCAACACATTCAATATTTGAGGTGAGGGGACCATGGTTGTCCACAGTGTACATAACTAGTGGAAGGGGTAAGCAGCTATTCTGTTCTAGTTAATTTTGTCCCCCAAGGATGCAGACCTAGTATTGCCTAATCTTTTTATTTTCTAAGAGATAGAAATTTAATTTGATTTTAAACATAAAAGCCCCATAAATCTTAGTTATTAGCTCAATTAAAAAGTGCAGAGCTGTCTCACATGCACAAAGCCCTTGGTTCAATCCCTAGCAACACACACACACACACATACACACACACACACACACACATACACAAAGTGCAGCAAGCAAATCCAAATGATATACTCAATTTATCAGAGAGGTTGATAGTTTTCAATTTTAGTTTTAGAAAAATATTCAATTCTGTACTTATGTCCTCAGTATATTGACTGTCATTTCTTGAGTTTGAGAAAGGTAATTAAAAATAGCAGTTATTCATGAACGATTTCTCATGATGTCAGGACTAAGGCAAGCAAGGGTGCTCACTTCACTATTATTCTGCAGAATCAAGCCAAAGTGACATCCAAAACACAAGCAAAATCAATAAAAACACAAAAAGTAAGAGCAATAGATATTAAGGAGTAAGTATTGATATTATTATAGTTGTTATAACTAAACAATTCTACTCTAAGAGTTAGTCTTGATAATATGCTAAGCTAAAAGAACAAAAAACATATATTCAAAAAAGTTAATCAATTTATATCAACTTAGAAAGATGGAAACTAAGTATGTAATAATGATGCATGGGTTAAACATATTTAGATCATACCTACAATGAGATCGTCTACAATCATTAAAATATGTGTGTGCATATAATTTAACAAGAATAAATATGGCTAACATATTTTAAAATGAACAAACTAGTTTCCAAAAATATTGTAATATAATCCCATTTCTGTTTCAAAAACAGTGTGGGTATACATGTAAAATATACATCAAGCTTTTAAACTGCTTATCTCTAGTGGTAGGATTAAAATTTTCTACCTCATTTTTTGGATTTATTTTTTCAAATGAGTATGAATTCCTTACTTATTCATTGAACTTTATATTTTACTTCTAAATTTCTTGATTTATTGCTTCAAAAATAACAAATAAATTTAGCAAAACATAAAAAATCTGTCTCCCACCTATTTTTAAGCCATGATAAATCAAATCACTGAGTAATTTTGTAAAGAAAGGGTTGCTCAAGAGTGTCAAATAACTCAGAGAAGTCAAGAAAGATAAGTACTGAGGAGTGTTTGTAGGATTTGGCAATTAGTAGGTCATTCATGGTGACCCTACAACTCCACATTAAGAAGGGGGAAAGTTTGTTTTGTTCCTAAAATCAAAGAGAGGTCATTTTCCCTTGTCTAAAGCAATTTGTTCTGTTTTAATTCTGCTTGATAATGTGAAGAAAGGGTGGTGGGAATTGTTTTGGTCCCTTAGCCTACATTAAATAAAATAAACATCTAATCCAATTTTGAAAGAATTTATATTAATAAGTAATTGTATAGATAATATTGATTATTGCCCATAAATGAGTCCAAAAAAGCCATTAAGATTAAATCATTCATTAATGCATGCATTCATTCATTCACTCAACAAATACCATATGTCCACCACCTGCCTGGCATTATCCTAAGAGTTCTGGGTTAAATCTGATAACAAAACAGACAACATGTACTTCTGGGTTTTACATTATAGTTAAGAAAGGTGGACAATAAAAATTAAAAACTAAAACATACAGTTGTGCTAATGATGAATGTGTTATCAAAAAAAAATCATGAAAAAAAAACAAGCTGAGGAAGGGTTGAAGCATTAAATAGGGCGATCATGATACGTCTCACTGAAAAGGGACCTTTGAACAAGGCCCTGATGGAGATGAGAGAATGAGTTCTGACATGATGGAAGAGCATTCCTGGAGAAGAGCAAGGGCAAGTAAGAGCCTGGCGTGTGTGAGAAGCAGAAGGCTAGCTCTAGGAGGGGTGGGAGATGGGGAGAAGTTAGCCAAGCAAGAGAGCTTGATGCTTGTAGGGATTTGCAGAAGATTCTGGTTTTCTCTTCATGGAATGGAAGTCATTGGTGGTCTTGAATAGAAGAGTGGGTGAGACCTCTGACCAAGGTTTGGAAAGCCTCACTTTGCCTGCAGTGTTGAGATGAGACTACAGGAGCATGCTGGTCACTCTTTAATTGCCCCTCCATATCCATTCTTTGCCTTTCTCTCCTTGGCTGTGTTCCTTGAGGTTACATTGGTGGGGCCGACTTTCATTTCCAAAGATGGGTGTATAACTAAATGTGGTTGCATGAGATCTGAGGAAGATGACACAAAGTTTGGACATCTCTCTCTTCTGCTGCGCTTCTTGCCAAGTCCTGGTTTGCTAGTGTCTCTACTATGAACTATACCCCATGCCATTTACATTTTTAAGCAACTAGCATGACTTTCTAAAGACTTAATACTGTTTAATGTTTGCTTGAATTCAGGTTCAGTTCCTCTGGGTATCATTTAATCCAACTTTTAAATGAACTTTTAAAAAGCTGTCCATCAATTCATTTGGCTGCATACCAAAGGCCACGTGATAGATCTTGTTTCTGCTGGAGTTCCTTTCAGTAGATATATTCAGTTGATCATATCTCCAGTGGTGGCAGAGGAATGCCAATGCTCTGCCTTTGCCATTTTGGGAGGTCCACACAACAGTGCACCATGGCACCTTGCCCATGTTTTTACCCATAATAAAAATATACACAAATAATAGGAACCAGCTGCTTCTTTTCTACAGTGCTCCAGTTTAGCATTTCCCCTATAACTTCTGCTCATGGACCTTATATTCCATACTAAAATATGGGAAAAGTCTCTGCTGGTGGGTCCAATTGACTATGTTGATTTTCCTTTTTACTATGGTGGTGGTAGGGAGGGACAGCATTTTCCCCGTTTGGGCAAGTTTCTTGTGGCTTAAATTTACTGGTGGCCTTTAAATAAGACCAGTTCCACAGTTAACCTTTCTTTTCTCCATCTGGGCTCAGTTATCATTCAGGTTCAATTTTTTTTTTTTTCAAATTGGTTTTCTCATTCTTGGTCTGCGGCTGGCTTCCCTCTGGGAGGTTGGCGATACCGCCTAGTAACTGGAATGAGCTCCTGATTAAAGATTGCAGCTAATGACATTTGGGATGGACACAATGTTGTTATGCTTTCATGTCTCTCTCTTTTTCTTCTAATAGTTTCTTATTAGTTAAAACCTTAAGTAATGCATGTGCATTTCTTGGAAATGTTAAAACATTTCTTTTTATCTGCTCAACTTTAATGCCAGATTATGTGTAGGCTAGTGACCCAAAAAAGCCATTTACTGATATATGGTGTGTAATTAAGCCAAACTGGTTTGATTACATTACTGGGTATGATTTAGGCCCATAGAGGAGTCAACCAGCAATTTGATTGAAGCCACACTCTGCCTTGTCATCCAAAGATCAGAACAGAAGCCTTAATTAGCCTGGTTGATTAAGCAAAAATCCAATTTTAGTCGGTTACCAGGAGGACTATAACACAAGAGTCAATATGAACTTGACCATTTTTTTTTAAAGAGAATAACAATCAGGGAAATGTCTATATTTCCTCTTTTAGTTTTTAGTTGGTTTTGTAATGGCACAGCAAATCATTGTCACTGCCACTGAATCATTTGCAGGATGAGAACGAATTGGAATTCACTGAGTCATGCTCTATTCACTTTTAGCTAGAAGGCACACACTTTAGAAAAGGGATTTTTTTTTAACCTTGGTGTTTGGGACACTGAGCAAGCATTGGTAGGTAGCTCTCAGAGACTGAAAAGGAGGCTAGAACAAGCCAGAGTTTATTCTAGTGATATCTTTGGTAGCATAATCTGTTCTGTTAACATTTGTTTTTCAAAGAATTGAAATGATAGTCTAGATCATGAAAATGTCTCATACTAAAATAAAATAATTTATGAAATAATATCCACTTGCAATTGGAAGGAATAAAATAGAGGAGTTTGTTCATATCTTCCAGTCTTTCATATCTTCTGATCTTAATTAATTACGTTCCTATAAACCGTTTCCTTTTTTTACTCTTATGCCTTTAGCTTTTCCTTTTTGAACTCTTTAGCAATAACCATTACCAGCTTGATATTGACAGCTGTGTTTTGGATTTGCCTGTTCCAGTTTTTATTGGAGGCACTGTTGAAGTGTGATCCTTTGTCAACCACTTTTTAAGAAAATAACCATATTACTTTGCATGTGATATGAAACAGGACAACAGCTGTTCAATAACAGGATCAACTGTCACCTTTTAGTAGACACTTTATTCTGAAAACTTTGTTTTTGAAAAAAGTAGAATCTTTTTCACTTTCAGGGACTGTATGAGCTGTTTCACCTGGGACATTTGGTTTGATTGGGGAGAGAATAGGGTGTGGGAAAAATAATCATCTCTGTGTCTACTTTTTCCTGATATTGTCTATGTTTTGGTAGATAAAATTTGCAATACTCTAAAAGATAAACTGATTAGTCTCTTAAAGAAAGAAATAAAGGAAATATCAGATGTGTTAGTAAGACATATTCCTTGAACCTTTGTGGAAATGTGCATATTTCATGTTTATTTTATTTAATGCTGTAGTATTAAGCTAATGGAACATATTGAAGTAGTGTAAAGAAGCTTGGTCTTAGACTTTTCATCACAACAGTTTAATTTAGGCTAATCATTTTAATTTAGTTTAGTTTAATTTAGACTAATCATTTTAATTTAGTTTAATTTAAGCTAATCATTTTGCTTCTTTGCAAATAAAATATCAGCAGGAAAGATGGCCTTTTCACCCAAAGATATCACTAAAATAAACTTTATTCATTCTAGACTTCAACTTGATTGAATTGAGCCTCTCCCAACTTGCTTAACCAGGGAAATTTATCAACAACATCTTCCAAAATAAGGGATTTTCCATAAAGGTACTTAGGAAATGCTGGGATAGATGGTTACCTTGACTCTGATTTAACATTTATGATCCCATGTTTCTATATAGAAGCTAATGTCAGAAAACATTTCATATTGTTCCAATTTAGTCACCTTTATCTGTTTACAGAAATGGAATGGATATAAGAAAAAAGGATTTTGGACATAGATTTTGGGCTAGCTAAGATGGGAAGAGTCAGCATTCTTCATTCATTTTGCTCCATTTTCTGAATACTGATGTTAGATTATATTATTCCTAATTAGAGAATGACTTACAAATCAGAGTTTGAACAATCATCTCTTATAAATGAGAGAACAAATGTGCTCTAACTTGTCTTGGAAATTTTTTTGAATATCATTTTGGAGAAGTTTTACATATTCAACAAAACCCTAAACTTCCAAAAAGTTTTCAGGAGTACTAGAGTTTCTTCTCTTAGTTTTTTAATGAGCCATCATAAAACCTTTTAAAAGCAGAAGAGGTGACTGGTCTCATAAAGGTGAGTGGGCGGAGGAAGGAGCTGAGTAATGCTGACCATAATTCAGTTAGGTTTGTAATCAAGACTAAATGGAGATCAAAAAGGAGGAAATGGGGAGTTAGTATTCACGCAAAAAAAAAAAAATGTTTCAGAAACAAGGGACAACTGGATGAAATTGAATAGGCTAGAGAGAAGGGGTAAGGAAATGGCAAGAGTGGAGACAGATGTAAAGGAGTAATTCTAAGAAATCAATTACTGGCTTTGTTTGGGAGGGCTGTACTTGCTCCCTAATTTTAAGTGAAACATGAAAACAATTTTCAATAGTATCGAGTATAGGAGCATCCAAGAAGTTTAAAACAGATTTTTTAAAAAAGGAAAGAGTCAGGCATAGTGTTACACACCTGTAATCCCAGCAACTAAGGAGGCTGAGGCAGGAGGATCGCAAGGTCAAAGCCAGCTTCAGCAAATTAGTGAGAACCTAAACAATAAACTAAACTCTGCTCATAGAGTAGAGGAATGCATAATTTTATAAGAAACCATGAAACACAAGTGGTTGCAACATTTTGCATTCTTGTCAAAAATGTAAGAGAATTCCAGGTGATCCAATGACATCTTGTCTCCTTAGATTCTTTAATTTTAGTCATTCTGGTGAGTGTCTAGTGGTATTTTGATTTTACTTGGCATTTTCCTAATAATTAAGGAGTTGAACATTTTTATGGTTTTATTGAGCATTCCTTGTTCTTATTTTGAATGGTTTGTGTATTATTTACTTGGAATAGTTTTTATTTACACTGGATGCCACTGATTTTCCAGATGTATACTTTATAAATATCTTTTCCCAATCTATGATATGTCTGTTCATTCCAATTTCTTTTGTTGAACAGTATTTAAAATATAACAGCATTAATTTTATTGATTTTTTAAAAAAATGGTTATTGCTTTCTTTGACCTAAAATACTTATATAAAGAGCCCCAACTCACAAAGAGATTTTTCTTTGTCTCTGTCTAAGAGTGTTTTGGTTTTTGGTTATCATTGTTTTATATTTGATATAGGATCTATCTTGCATTGTTTTTTGTATAGTGTAAGATATTCATATTGACTCAGGCTCACAATTTATCTTGTATTATATATTGTGTAGTAAAAAGTTTACCATTTATTCCTTCTTTAATTATATAATTTGGGTTCTTCTACACTTATTATTTCCTTTCATTTTATTGAGTATAGATTCTTCTTGTGACCTGTGAGACCAAATGGTTATGCTTAGGATAATTATTTATTCATCCCACACATGTTTATTGAGTACCTATGCTGTATAGTCTGTTGTGACAGATGGTATAGAGAAGAAAAGGAATAAGAACCTCTGTATTTACCTTAATAGAGTGATATCTAGTGAAGACACAGATAATTAGACAATAGAATTAGAAGAATTTCAAAAGTAGTGTTTGTGAGATGTCATATGAGGAACACTCAATACAAAGTTTTAGAATTAGAAGGCTTCTTATCACAGATGATTTCAGAACTTTGACAAGAAGGCTAAGTATAACAATTGAATGCAAAAAGGGGTAAGCAAGACTCCTGACTTAAAACCTTACTGCAGAGAAAGTGAAATTAAAATGAATTTATAAAACTCTATTATAGGGCTGGGGTTGCAGCTCAGTTGATAGGGCATTTGCCTAGCATATGTGAGACACTGTGTTCAATCCTCAGCCCCACATAAAAATAAATAAATAAAATAAAGTCATTTTGTCTGTCTACAACTGAAAAATATTTTTAAAAACTCTATTATAAGGGAAAAATAATTTAGTACTATAAGAGTTATAATATTTTGAAAATTTAGAACGAAAAACAAAAGTCTTCCATAGTTGACAGGTGTTTGTATAGAAGGCCTCGTGGAGGAGGTTGCATTTAAGCAGGTCAAGGGGTTTATTTAGGTTTAATGAATCAATTTTAGAATTTAGGATACAGTCTGAAATATTGTGTTGATAATAGATATTATGTTGTTATTTTTGGAGAAATATGACTTGAATATTTGCACTAAAAACATGTTTTAGGTAATACATAACCATGACAAAAATTTTAAGCTGCTCATAAGGTCTGCAGAGTGAAAACTAAGTTTGGACAGAGAATAAACATTTAGGATAGATGTAAGAATTGGAGGGCTGGGGTTGTAGCTCATGGATGCTTCCTATCATATGTGAGGCACTGGGTTCAGTTCTCAGCCCTGCATATAAATAAATAAAATAAATGCCCATGGACAACTTAAAAAATTGGAAATAGTTGAATTTGACTAGGGCAAAGAATACAAAAGGCCAAATTTCCATACTATTGGAAAGGTAAGATGGGCACAACAAATGGAAGGGTTTAGAAAAGCCAGTTAAGCATTTGACTTTCTGTGGTTGTCATAGCAACCATTGTCGGTTGGTTGGTTGGTTTGATTTTGGAACCATGGAAGGAGGAGGACCAATAAAAAACTACATACATCCTTGTGCAATACATAGGTTTAGAGGGCGATGGGAGCCAAAAATATATAAACAGGAATTCTATGCCAGAAGAACCACAAGCCTATTGTCCAAAAGAAATTGGTCAATAGTCCTTGATGTCACAGAGGTGGTGAGAAAAATGAAAAGAAAAAAAAATCTCTAAACTTAAGAGTTGGCAGTTTGTTTATACTTCATTAGTTGTTGAAAGAGCAGTTTCAGCAGGGTGATGAAGTCAGATTTCAAGGGATTAATAATGGTTTAGAGGTAGGAACTAAACACCACAAGTATAGTTTATTTGGAAAAAGTTGGATGGCAAGAATACGTATTTTAAAATTTTTTTAAAAATTAAAAAGATAGTAAATTCTACATGTATAGACAGTTTGTATCATAGGTTAGGGAATTGAAGTTGGTGAGTCAACTGTAGCTCTCTGACTATTTTTCTAAACAAAATTTGGAACATAAAAATAAAATAAAATAAAAGTAAGGTAGATGTGATAATAGCTTTAAAGGATAGCATCAGTGAGCTTATGATGTTTTGGTGTAACAATATTTGAGGATTGATTCAGGAAGAGAAAGAGCCGTTTTGTGAGGAAAAAGAAGTCTAGAGAAGACAGGAAGAAAAGAAGGCAAAAGCTTAAGTCTGAGTGTTGCCACTGGAGGGACATTTCATGCCCTGTAATAGAAAGAAGGAAGAAAACACATTAGGTGAAGACAAAATAATACAAAATGCCCTTGAAGAGGAAGGAATTCGAAGAAAGACAATTCACCATAAATTGGGAGGCAAAGCCATCCTGAGGGGAAAAGGAATCAGAACTCAGGACTGAGAAAGTGGGAATTGCACTAAAATGAATTCTGTGGTAAATGAATGGGGAGATTTATTTGATTTTATTGCTGTGTAGCAATTACCACAAACTCAGTGGATTAAAGCAGCACACATTTATCATCTTGTAGCTTGCCTGGGCAGGAGTCCAGGCCTGGGTCCAGGCCTGACACTATTCTCTGGGGCTCAGGAGGCTGTAATCACTTGTCTGTTGGGGCAAGTAGGGAAGAATCCACTTCCTTGGGCAGAGCAGTTCACTGGCAGGCAGGCTCCTCATCACCTGGAACATTCGTCTTCACTTTTTTGTCCTTATTTTAGCAGTGGTAGCTTTTCTTTTTCCTAATATCGAAAGCACATGTTTAAGAAAAGTATGAAAATAAATTGAACTGCCCTGACTTTTCAGGAATGGAGGATACGATCCATTTCAAATCAGAACGAGGATGAACACTGGACATATTAAAAACCAATGACATGGAAGAATAAGTCCAAGGGGCCATAACAGCATACGAAGCCCTCAAGGGCATGCTCACCCATTCTCCTCCTCTGGCCTCATATCTCACATCATTTCCTGCTACAAAATGTAAAAGCTGGAGATTATAAACAACATTGGAAGTTCACATCATGATTTCCCTCACGTGGCTTGTTCATTACTTCCTGTCTGGAATTCTTTACCCAGTGGCCCTTTAGCTTCCTCAGTGTCAAAACCTCATTAAAGGTTTCCCTGTCTCCCATAGGTAGAGGAAGGTCCACTTTCCTGAACTTCTGTAGTCTGCTGAGCACATGACTGTCACAGCTTGAGAGTCCCCCATGAGCCAAATATTGGAAGGATTTGAGCATCAAAATGAGTAAACATAAGACAAATCAAGTTTAGAGGATTATACAAAATAACTGGTCTTAATTTTTAAAAGTGTCAAAGGAATAAATGTCAAGAAAAGTCTGTTTCATATTGAAGGAAAAGAACAGACATTTTAAAATGTATAATGTAGTTGTGAATTAGATAATTTTGTCATAAAGAACATTTTTGGTACAACTATTGAAATCTGAGTGGTACGTGTAGATTATACCATAGCATGTATGACAGCTAATTTCCTGGTTTCAATGTTTAGATTGTGTTTATTCAGGTGAATTATTTTATTCATAAGAATTACATCCTAAATATTCTTGGATAATGGGATATGATGTCTATGCTTTCTTTTAAATTCTTCAGGAAAAAAAATTCTTTGAGTATAGTTCCAAGTTTTCTTTTAAAATTTAGAAATCTTTCAAAACAAGAATTAGGAAAAACCCAGCCTTATGATGTTTACAGAAGGCTTCCACAAAACAAAATAAAAGACTACATTTGGTGGTTAGAGAAAGCGTTAGGGGAAAAATACTCATCAAAATAAAATTCATGCTGTATTTGTACTGTATATAATAGACTTTGTGGAAAAAATTCTCTTTGCGGTAAGGTAGATCATATTCACAAGGAATATATAATAATTGTGAAAGTATATGTGCCTAAAAACAATGACCAAGTACAAAGTAATTATTTAGTTACTTATTTACTTACTGTTGTGGTGCTGGGGATCAAACCCATGGCTTCATGCATGTTAGGCAAGCACTCCCTGAGTTATTCTCTCAGCCTCAAGCTATTAGTGTTAGAATAAGTTTATAGTTCTCCAGTTATATTGACTTTTTTTCAATTTTTTTTTAGTTGTCAATGGACCTTTATTTTATTTAATTATATGTGGTGCTGAAAATTGAGCCAGTGTCTCACACAATGCTAGGCAAGCACTCTACCACTGAGCTACTATCCTAGCCCTTATACTGACATTTTTAACACAAATTTCCCATTATTTGTTAGATGAAAATGACAATAAGTAATTATATAGAAGACTTGAACCATACACTTAACTAACATTGAAAATTTTTTAGCTACAGAAGTCTGCATTTTCAAATTAGAGTTCGCATTTTCTAACACATATAGAAACTTTATGTAGATTGAGCTTTTAAAAGACTCAAAACAGTCTGAATAAACACGAATGAGTATTATACAAATACTACATTCTACTAATATATAAAATGTAATCAATAACTAAACCAAGCATAAACGTTAGTTATTTATAAATGTTAATTTTCAATAATAAATCAACATAGATATTTAGAAGGATACAAGAGTATTAAACAAAAGAGTGTTCCAGAATAATTTTAAACTATCCACAAAAAGCATGTGTCAAGAAGAAAAAGAAATTAATTTAATAGTTGTTAAAGAAATTTTTTATTTTTTGCTTTTAATTTTTATTGAGGTATAATTGATATGCAAAGTAATGTACATATTAATGTGCACAATTTAGTGAGTTTGTGCATGTGCAAATCCTGTGATACTACCACCACAATCAAAGTAATAGACATCCATTATACCTCCAGAGATGTTTTCTTGTATTCCTTTGTTTTGTTTTTTGCTTTTTTAAAAATTTGTTTTGTGATAAGAATACAACATGAGATTACTCATCAAATTTTGAAGTGCAAACTGTATTGTTAACCATAGACATCATACTGTACAATATATTTCAAGAACATATTCATCTTGCTTAACTGAAACTTAATACCAGTTAAAAAACAACTCTACATTTCCCACAATTCTTCAGCTATGGAAACCTCTATCTACTCTCTAGTTCTGTGAGTCTGATTATTATGGCAACCTCCTATATGTTGAAACATGTAGTATTTGTCCTTTTGTGACTTATTTCACTTAGCATAATGTCCTCCAGGTCTACCCAGTTGATGCAAATGACAGAATTTCCTTCTTTTTAAAGACTAAGTAATATTCTATTTTCTATCTTTACACCACATTTTTTTTCATTCATGTGGTGATTGAATTTAAGTTGCTTCCATATCCTGGCTACTTTGAATAGAGCTTCAATAATTGTGGACGTGCAGATACATCTTGGAAGTCCTGATTTCAATATTTTGGTTATGCAATAAGAAGTGAGATGGTAGGTTTGTGTAGGGAACCATTAAATTTAAAAAAAAAAAAGAATATTGAGGCAGATTTTGAAGGCAAGATAGGCATAACTATGCAGGGAAGATATTTTTTTAAAAAAAGTATTATAGCATCATTTCTAGTTTACATATTTTGTTATGAACAATTTCTCAATTTCTATGGCTTCTGAGCGTCTGACTACAGTTTATATATATTGTGACTCACTTAAAATCGTATGGTATGTAAGTGAAAGGTTTTACTGGGCACAGTGGTACACACCTGTAATCCCAGCAACTCGGGAACCTGAGGCAGGAAGAGGTCAGCTTCAGCAATTTGGCAAGACCCTGTCTCAAAATGAAAACTAAAAAGGGCTGAGGACATTGCTTAGTGGTAAAGCACCCCTGGGTTCAATCACCAGAACAATAACAAAAACGTAAAAGGTCTTACAAAATGACATTTATCTTTTCAGTAGTAGCTGATGTCTGACATTTTCTATTCTACTCTATTCCATATAATTCTTTTATTTCATCTTTAAAAGTTGCATTTATTTCATGACTCCAGTTTGATATTTGATGTTTACATATGTATCTCTTAATCATATCTTTTTAGAAAACAATTCCAGCAAAAACAGCCTTTTAAATTTAATGGGATGGGGACCAAGCAGAAGTCAAATATTTCTTCTGTTGGAGTGCAGAACAAGAAGTACTAAAAATTTATGTTCTGCAGTTGAGAAGTTCTGATTGTGTTGCATCCAGACTTTTAAAACTGTAGCACAAAGAGTTGGTTAAAATAAAGCCATCAGACTTTCTAGTTTCCTTCCAGTGACCTTTAGTAGGAATAATGACTGAAGGGAATTCTTAAGGATGAGCTCACATGTAAAATGGGAGGAGGTTCTATCTTTTTGAGTGTGAACTTATTAAATCCAGCTGAATTTTTTGGACTATCATCTCTGTCCTTTTTAAAAAGAGAAATTACCAACAAACTATATATGCGATTAAAGCTTGGGATACCACCACATTTCTTTCTCAATCACCTTAAGCTTTGGTATATACAATTGGTGAAAATCACAGTTCATAGTAATATAAAGTACTTTCTTTTTATAAAGTGAGATGGTTTCATTTGTTGAGATATAATTAATTTCAAAGTAATTTTTTTACATCTTGAGCTAGAAAGCAGAATATTCTGCTTTAGAAAAACTTTTTAAGTCACAATGTAAATATATATTTCTATTTACTTACTTATTTTATATATACACATATATTTTAGTTGTGGATGAACCTTTATTTTTATTAAATTAGTTTTATTTTGTGCTGAGAATTGAACTCAGTGCCTCACACATGCGAAGCAAGCACTCTACCATTGACCCACAATCCCAGCCTCTATTTATATTTAAATATATAAAACAGTTGAGAACAAAATAAAATTGAATTGGGAGATACTTATTATAGTTCTTAAAATCCTTTATAAAATAATGTATTAGTGCATGCATCAGGATTCACTAGAGAAACAGAACCAAGAGGATATAAGTAGAGATGGATGATGGTAATTGACTCAAGATGTTATAGAGGCTGACAAGTTCCATCGTCTTCCATCTGCAAGCTGGAGAACCTGGAAGACAGTGCAATTCAGTCTGAGCCTGAAGTCTTGAGAACCAGGGAAGGCCAATGCTGTAATCCCCAGTCAGAGTTCAAATGCCCAAGAACCAGGAGCACTGTAGGAGAAGATGGATGTCTGGGCTCAGAGAGTGAATTCACTTCTTTTCTTTTTGTTCCATTTAAACCCTCAATGGTTAGTGTAATGCCCACTCACATTGGTGAGGGTCAATCTTTTTTACTTAGTTGAACAATTCAAATGCTAATCTTCTCCAAAACAGTCTCACAGACACAATCCAATATAATGTATTACCAGCTACCTGAGCATCCCTTAGCCCAGTCAATTTGACATACTATTTGATGTATGAAATTATCCATTACTAACAAAATAATTAGTTGAAGATTTACTTTGAGCATTTTGAACGTACAATTATTTGGTTCCTTTCATATGTGAGACACCATGCTTGCTAATTTACACATCTTTTATCTATCTTTGCAAACTTGTATGTAATAGATAATAATAGATGGGAAAGATGAAGTTAGAGATAAATCCATGATGCAAACTCTGGCCTCTGTCTCTCTCTAAAACCTTAGCTCTTAACTTCAAAGTTGACCAGTTTTTAGAAACCCAAATATTACTATGGCAAACAATCCCCAAATGTTACTATTGCATATATATATATATTGGGCGGGAGGTTTATAACCTCTCTGCAGATGTAATGATAGCTCTAACACTCTAACTCCAAATGTCCCCAAATAAATACTTCTCCCTCCTGTTCACTTCTACTTACTCCCACCCTCCCCTAAACCCCTAACTTCCTTGAAATCTTCCCTTTTCCTTTTTTTTAATGAATAATTTCCTTTAGTTAACACTCCATTCACATTCAATTGTTCACTAAATTTTGCTTGAATCCTTTGACTTTTCTCATGATCAGTTGTCACTACCTGGTCAATCAGGAGTTCTCACCAGTTTACTCATGTCTATGATCATCGTCTCTCCTTTATTTCTGCTTATGGTTTCCTTCTGCTCCTATTTTCTCCACTGCAACCACAGTACTCATCATAAATACAAACTTTTTTTTTCTTTTTTTTTTTGGTTGTTCAAAACATTACATAGTTCTTGATATATCATATTTCACACTTTGATTCAAGTGGGTTATGAACTCCCATTTTTACCCCGTATACAGATTGCAGAGTCACATCAGTTACACTTCCACTGATTTACATATTGACATACTCATGTCTGTTGTATTCTGCTGCCTTTCCTATCCTCTACTATCCCCCCTCCCCTCCCCTCCCCTCCCCTCTTTTCTCTCTACCCCCTCTACTGTAATTCATTTCTCCCCCTTGTATTATTTTTCCCTTTCCCCTCACTTCCTCTTGTATGTAATTTTGTATAACCCTAAGGGTCTCCTTGATGACATCTTTTTTGCTTAAATTCCTTCCATGGTTCCTCATTTTCAGCAGAAAGCCTATGATCCTTGGCTTGACATGCAAAGCCACTTCTCTGTAATCTTGTCTCTTTCCAGTCCCTCAACTCCCTCTGTACCTAGATTTTCCAAATTACTACCAATTTCTTGAGAAGCTACACCCTCAACGACTAATCTTTGTATTGGCTTCCAACTCAGTCTAAAATGCTCCCCTCATTTTTAGAAATTCCTTATTACTTTTTTCAAAGGTCCTGGGTTTACAAGTGAAATAGCATTTTTTTTTTTTGCTACATTATAATCTTCTATCTCCTTACCAGCATTGGGCCAGGAGCTCCTTTAGAGAGGGTGCCATGTTGCATTCATGGTTGTGTCTCCAGGGTTCAGCATAACATATACCACATAGAAAAGGAAAACAGTGTATCATGTGAAGCACTATAGTATAGAATATATTTTATAATCGAGCTTGTTCAGTAAACTAAGGAGTAATGACTTATATAATTCCTCTAAGATTCAACTATCCTCTAAAATGTTCCTGATTTATTTTAGGACTCTAGGACAAAAACTTATTTTCAAAACTGATAACTACTATCCCTGGGAAAGATCTGACTTAAAATTAGAATAACTGATTATTTTACCTTGTGTTAAGAAATAAATTGGAACAGAATAAAGGCCAAAGAAAAATAAATATATTGGGCATCCTCTTTACTATTGCTTTAGTCAGCTTTTTTGCTGCTGGGACTAAAAGGACCCAACCAGAACAATTGTAGAAGAGGAAAAGTTTATTTGGAGGCTTACATTTCAGACGTCTTAGTCCATAGAAGCCTGGTTCCATTCCTCAGGGCTCGAGGTGAAGCAGGACCTCATGGCTGAAGAGCGTGGCAGAGGGAACCAGCTCACATGATCAGAAAGGAGAGGAGAGGAGAGGAGAGGAGAGGAGAGGAGAGGAGAGGAGAGGAGAGGAGAGGAGAGGAGAGGGAGAGAAACTCTACTCTCCAGATACGAAATATATACCCCATAGCCACATCCCCAATGAACCACTTCCTCCAACCACACCCCACCTGCCTCCAGTTACCACTCAGTTAATCCCATCAGGGATTATTCATTTATTAGGTTAAGGCTATAACCCAATCATTTCTTCTCCAAACCTTGCATTGTCTCACACGTGAGCTTTTGGGGGACACCACATCTAAACCATAACAATTATCATGAAGCAATGGAATACTTACAGGATGCATTTGACAAGACTTCCACCTTGGAAGGTATGAACTAGCAGAAAGAAGACAAAAGCAGGAGTTCTGAAGACATGACCTAACTCTCTAGGTCTTCATGTAACTGAATACAACTTTCATCAGTATCATGGGAATGAAGCTTCCCCATATAGCTTCATAAATCTGTTGTGAGGCTTGGATATGAAAAACTATATAAAACCATTTGGTGAACCAAATAACCATAACAAATACAGATTTGTGAGCAACAGGTTAAAAGATATTTTATGGAGCTTATCTGGAGCACACATCACTGAGTATTTTAGTTACTTTTTTTTTTTCATCACTGTGATGAAAAGACCTGACAAGAACAACTTAGGGGAGGACAAGTTTATTTTGGCTCTTGGTTTCAGAAGTTCAGTCCATGGTCAGCCAACTTTATTGCTCTGGGCCTGAGGTGAATCAGAGCATCATGGAAGAGGAGTGGGACAGAGGAAAGCAGTGTAGGATATGAAAGGCTGGAAACAGAGAGACAGCGCACGTGAGACTGCACGCTATGCTTACCAGGGACAAAATATAAACCCTAAGGCACCTCCCTATGACCTATTTCTTCTAGTTACACTCTACCTGCTATGTCTACCACCCAGTTAATCCACTACTGATTAGGTTCTAAGACTTATAATTTAATAATTTCTCCTCTAAACATTCCTGCATTGTTTCACACATGGGTTTTGGTGGGAACACATCATATCTAAACTATAGCACTGGTCTTCACCGTGTGTTTACACTTTTCCCCATCGCAGTTAGTGCTCCACGCCAAGTAACCATGCCTTACCACCTTGCATTCCCAGGGCTCAATATAACATATAGGGCACAGTAAGTGCTCTGTACATGTTGCCTAATGATTTGTCTAAAGGTTGTTGATCTAAAGTGTTCATTATTTTAAGGTGATTGAAGAACACTTGCTGCAAACCAGTGTTGCAGAAAGACTTGGTCATACTTTTGGTATTTTGTATCACTATAGATGTTTTAATAAATCAAAAACATTTCAGAAAACTTTAAGAAGAGTAAGAGAAATATTTAATGTTTAATAAAGTTTGGGAATAACTTATAAAGTTACTCCAATGGATCATCTATCTTTTTCCAATTTTCATGTCTTATTTATTTTTATCTTTTACTTGATTCCTTCTACAGATACCATATAACTTGCTTTATTTTATTAAAGTTTTAATTTGGGAAAAATGATTTTACCTACAAGTTTCAAAAAGATTACAGAGTTTTTGTATGCCCTTTAAACCTGTATTGTGTTTCCCTATGTTAAAATCTCACATCATTCATCTATTTGTATTTACAATGAAATGAAAGCTATTTTGATCAACTTTTTTGGTGGGAGTATCTGAGTGAATTATATGATACCTGTTAGAATAGATAAAAATATTTTAGTTACTATGCCAAAATTAGGAATCACCAGGTCAATCACAGTTATAATCATGTAGAAATGCCTGAACTTTGACTTGATAGGGAAAAAAAATTGGTCTGAGAGTAACCTCTGTGAATATGTAGCTTCATTTGAAGCAAATCTTCTAGATACTCCACTATTTTCTAGAAAATACTGGGGACAAAGCTAAATAATTTAATTCAACTGTATGTTAAAAAATGAAGCAATTCTGAATACATGAAATTGGTAAAAGAATACAGGTCACAGTAAAAATTAAATAGTATGGAACTGTACATGATTCTTGATGGGAAATTATGTAAATTTGCATAGTGTTTAATTATAAAAGTCTTCATTTTATTTGAGCTGGTTATAGTTCTTCTCTGTTACCCACAGTTTTGCTTTCTGTGGCTTCTCTTACCCACAGTCATCAGTAGTGCAAAAATATTAAATGGAAAATTTCCAAAAGACATTTTGTAAGTTTTAATTTTCACAGTGTTTTTTATGAGTAGCATGATGAAATCTTGCATTGTCCTGTCCTATCTCACATGGAACATTAATTGTCCTTTTCTCCAATGTATCTATGCTGTATATGCTACCCTGTTCATCACTTATAGCTGTTTTGATTATCAGGATGTTATTGTGATGCTTCTGTTCAAATAACCCTTGTTTTACTTAATAATGGGCCTAAAGTACTATTTTATTATTAGATATAATTGTTTATTTCTTATTCTACCTAATTTACAAATTGAAATTTGTTATAAGTAGGTATGTATAGGAAAATACATAGTAATACAGGATTTGATGCTTTCCATGATTTTAGGCCCACTGGCAGTCTTATCCCATATGGATAAGAAGGGAATATTCCACATGTAGATTTGTACTTATATTTTGGAAGAGTTAATTTCTTTAAAATATAATTGGGGGATTTATTGTGAACTCAAGTATTATTTGTGTATATTTGTAATGAGTAGAGTGCTCTATCTAGTAAAAAATAATGAAGTATCCAAGCAAGCATTATTACTTATAGTCTTTCATAGTATACAAAATAGCAAAATACACTTTATATGAAATAGGCAGGTTTATATAAACAGGTTTTTCAAGGTTTTATTTTCCTTTTTTTTACCATTTAATGTACTCTATAAATATTCATTTTCTTTACTGCATTCTTGCTGAATTCTACAAAGTGTATATATAATATTATCTGTAGATCTAATACTCAAACATTTTAAGTTAGGCTGCATCTGGTGTCAGAATGTATAATTTCATGGAGAAGAAGGCCTGCTGAACATATTCAATTCCATGGCACTTTTCCTGTCTTGCTAATATACTTAAAATATTAAGATACCACTCAATGGACTATGACCTCCAAGTGGATCTAAGTGTATCACTGTTCTCAGCACCAGCAGACTTTTATACAAAGATATCTATCTACTCCTCGAGGGAGAAAGGCTGCTTGCCCTGGATTCACTGTGTGCTCTTGAGCAAGTCACCTCACATTCTTGAACCTCAGTCAACCCATTTGGAGAATTAGGTGAAAGCTAAGACTTAGTGAGAAACAGATGCTACATCTGAGATGAGTTTTCTTGTGTAAACAAGTAATTCCAAAGTTTAAAACCAAAGAAAGTTGCTGTTTGGATGGCCATGATACATGGCTTACAAGAGGTAGATAATTGGGTTAAGGCTTTAGAATAAATGTTTCTTAACAAAAATTAGGAGCATCATAATGTTACATTTGCATTTCTTAAAAATATTTTCATCTAATTTTTATTCCCTCTTACTCTGTTATTAGATATGTGGTGTTATGATTTTCATGTAAGATTTATTTACTGCTTTGAAGCATATTATGATTTTTAAATGGCAAATTATAATTTTAAGAGGTCAATTAAATTTCAAGGTAGGAGGAAATAAAACCCAAAGAGTTCGGTGATTCCCTAGTGAAAGTCAGTGAAAGTTAAGACTTCTTTTTGGGATGAAAGGTAACAATCAAGAGATTTAAAGACATGTGGTTTTAAAGACAGCAGCTAAGTTTGCATTTTGATTTAAGTCCCAGTAGATTACTTGTCACTCTGGTAAGTCCTAACATTCTGAAGTACTTTGCTGCTAAAGGGATAGATAATTTAATAAATTGAAAAAAATTCCTCAGAGGAAAGCAACCCCATCTTGAAGAACACGGGTCTATGCTGTCTGCTTGCTTTTTCTCCTGTACGGCAGCTACTCTGCTGATTGAAATAGCTGTGAACATCAAAGGAGGAGCTGTGATTCCAGAAACTCTCTAGCTTGCTGGAGCTCTAAACTTATATTTCCTGTGTCGGCTCCATGTATTGCTATCATCGGTGCACATTTCAAAGCTTCAGGTTAAATGTGCTGTGGTTTCCCATTGCGTAACACTTCTGTATTTTAAGCTGGGAATAAGTAACATGTGAATCAGCAAGTTAATGGATACTGCTGAGAATTCTGTGTCGGCTGGTTTGTGATTCTCTGGTTTGGTTTTTTGGCAGTGATGGTGTTCCTACGTTTGACATTAGCTAAAGGAGCAGTAGCTTGGCCTTTGAGTGGAAAACAATCCAGGAATTTTAGAGGAGAGGAACTCGGTAACAAGAGGCCTGGAGCTATTCTCCTCTGAAGAGAGATGAAAGCACTCCTGTCCCTGTGCTTTCCTCGGTTGCCTGCACAGAACGCTTTTGACTTCAGTGTGAGAATAACGTATCTGTGGTAGAATTTGGCTCTGGGTTTCTGTAGAAACTGAGCAAAGTCCAAGTGAGTGAGACACAAAATAACTGTTGCCTCAAGTAGGATTGCCCACGGAAGACCAAGAATACAATAGGCATAAATCTAAAATCTTAGGGGGAAAGCAGAAAAATTCCTACTTAATATCATCTAGAGAACTCATCCAGTAGAATTATCCAGTTCTGCAAACTGGGTTAGAAGCTGGCTGGCTGGAAGCAGTAGAAGGTACATTATTTTCACATTTAAAATTGTTTTGAATGATTATCATTACAAAGAAGCTAATACTGGTCTTATCTGGAGCAGTAGAATTATATTTTCCTTTCTAAAGCTGTCATATGAATGGTATGAACTCTAGAACAAAGAATAATAATTATTCATAATAGATACATGTTATTCATATGTATGCATTATAATAGGTAAATAACATACCCTAAATGCTTATACAATATCTTTCAGCTCTTGACAAAGAACGTCATTTTGATCATTAAAAAAGAATACCTCTCATTACTGAGAGGCTGCTTCTTCCTCTAGTGCAACCTGACTTACCTGCCTACATGGGAAATCTGACCTCCTTGCCATTTCCAGACTAAAAGTAAGATATAAAGTAGGAGATACATGTGGGAGCTCTTACAAATTGAAAATATATGAAAATAATTATTCCATTTCATCTAGCACTGAGTTCAGATTCTACCATTACTCTGTAATATAAGTATGTCTAAATAAAGGGAGTTACAACAGTAGGAAAAGTTGGGGAGGATGAATTGATGAGCTAAACTTTGTCCCAGAAGATTAAAAGAGGTGAATCGATGATATTAAATGTCCCCTTTTCAACTTCAGTGGATAAAATTGCTCTCCTGGGACTACTTCCAGTGAGATTGACATGTATGTTTGAGTAGCATGAAACCTACTCAAAGGTCCAAAGGTTTTTCAAATATATGATTCACAAATGTTGTTCATGAAAAAATTTTACAGACAATAAATCTTTAGAGGATTCTTGTTCAGCTGTCCTCTCTTTTAAGACAGATTACAAATAACAAAAATAGAACACAATATAAATTTAATTTTCTGCTGAAATTTTTAGCAGAAGTTTGAGGCGATTTCATATAAGATTTGAAACATGCCTGCTTATATGCCTACTTTTGATGAAAACCTTTTTCTGTCTATAGAAATCTTTGAAATCAACATTTGCTATGTTTGGAGTATATACAATATTCAGTGTGTAAAGCAGAATACATTTTAATTTTATAAAATGCAAATCATGAGGGAGCTGTTTACTTTTTAAGAAATCAATGAATTTAACCTGTTAAATATGACTGTAAATGTGACTGCAAAATTCTTTTGCTTTTTCTCATGGTGCACAATATCTAAGTAGGTTTGCATTTCTTAACCTTGATTTTTTTTTTTTCCATACAGAAAGACTTTAATGTGAGGAGCTCTAAGCTCCTAGGTCAAACATTTGTAAGTTGGGGAATTTTAACACAGACCTATGAAAATAATTATTCCATTTCATCTGGCACTGAGTTCAGATTCTACCATTACTCTGTAATATAAGTATGCCTTAATAAAGGGGTTACAACAGTAGGAAAATTTGGGGAGGATGAACTGATGAGCTAAGATACTTCTCCCTTAACGAAAGTAGTCTTTGAAAACCAAGAACTTTTTTTTTTTGTTTACTTTTCTTCTTCCCTAACATCAATATTGACCACCTCTATGCTTTTTGGAATTACTAAACTGTGGGAAAAGCGTTTTTTCAATAAATAACATTTCCATCTCTGCACTGGATTGAGAGGGATTCTGCTATTTCCATTCAGTGTTTCAATGAGTACTTCCTGTGCCTTTGTGGGGGAGTTGGGGTACATGTTGATCTTTGCTGAAGGTGTCATGTTTCCATGTCTTGGCTACTGTGAATAGTACTGCAGAGAACATGGTGGGCACATGTCTCTTTAAAATACTGATATTGTTTCCTTCATGTATCTACCCAGAAGTGGAACATCTGGGTCATATGTAGTTTTATTTTGCTTTAACAGAAAGAGGAACCTCCATACTGTTTTCCACAATGGCCATACCAATTTACATCCTCACCAATGTTATATAGGTGTTCCTTGTTTTCCACGTCCTCACCGGCACTTGTCTTTTGTCTTTTTCATGGTATTCATCCTAATAGATGTGAAGTGATACCTCATCGTGGTTTTGATTTTAATTTCATAAGGATTAGTGGATGATGGGCATCTCTTCGTGTACCAGTTAGCTGCTTGTATTTCTTCTTTCAAAAAACATCTATTCGAATCATTTTTAAATTGGATTATTTAGGTGTTTTTTTTTTCTTTTGCTATTGAGTTATATGAGTTCTTTTTGTAATTAATATATGGTTCACAAATATTTTCTCCCTATTCTGTATGTTGCTTTTCCATTTTGTTGATGGTTTCTTTAGTTGTACAAAAACTTTTTAGTTTGATGTAGTGCCACTTTTTAAAAGTGAGACATAAGTCCTTGTACATGTTTATGGGGTACATTATAGTAATTTGATTCATGTATTCAATGTGTGATAATCAAATACTCTTAATAATCATTTCTATCTCTTCAAATGTTAATCATTTCCACATGTTGGGAATCTTGTACTCTTTTAGTCATTTTGTAGTATTTCATAGATTGCTTTAAGCAATGGTTACCTTTTGGGCTATAGAAAAACCACAACTAGTGCTTCCTGTCTGTCTTTGGGTGCCCCTAATTGAACTTTCTTTATCCTCACTGCTCAATGCCCTTACTAGTCTCTAGTGACCACTATTCCATTCCTTTTTTGTTTCTATAATACTCATTTACTAATTTCCACAAATAAGTGAGAATATGTGGTATTTGTATTTCTGTGTCTGGCTTTTTCACTTAACATAATAAACTTCAGTTCTACCCATGTTGCTGCAAATGACAATAATTCATTCATTTTTTGGCTGAATAATATATATATATATACACACACACACACACACACACATATCATATAGCATAATATACACACATATCATATAGCATAATATACACACATATATTCATTTCACCTACTGGTGAACATCTAGGTTGATAAGATAGTTTATCTGAATAGGCTGCTGTAAACATAGGAGTGAAAGTATCTCTTTGGTATAATGACTTCATCTTCTTTGGATATATATCCAGTACTGTGTTCTTAGTGTCATATTTAATAGACTATTGCCAAAACCAATGCCAAGGAACTTTTCCCTATGTTTTCTAGAAATTTTGTCTCTTAGATCTTATATTCAAGTCTCTCTTTTTTCCAATTTTGAGTTAATTTATTAGTTGTGTAAGATAGGGGTCCATTTTCATTCCTTTTCAAGTGGCTCTTCAGTTTTCCTACTATTTGTTGAAAAAATTACACTTTAATCATTGTGTGATCCTAGGGTTCTTTTTAAATATTAGTTTACTGTGTATGTATGATTCTAGTCTTAGCTCTCTGTTCTATAATATTGGCCTTTGTGTCTGTTTTTATTCCAGAACTATGTGGTCTTGATTACTGTAGCTTTGTAATATACTTTGGAAATCAATAGGTGTGATGCCTTTAGCTTCATTCATTTTGTTTAAGATTTATTGACTTGCTTATATTTAAGTAACCTTCAATTTATTTAACAATGGCTCCCAAAGCACTATTATAATATAATATCAACATAGGACTCAGTAGTACTTTAATATTCATGTACTCACCAGGAATCTTGGGGTGTATTTGCCATGGTATGGAAGAAGGATTCTGTATTTGGAAAACTGGTAAATAAGACAAAGGAGTAAACTTCTATTCCAACTGTCTTATATAAACTGACCCAGGGTAATCAAATGTTATTGAAAAAAAAAAAAGGCCAGGTATGGTAGCACATACCTATAATCTCAGTGGCTCAGGAGGCTGAGGCAGGAGGATTGTGAGTTCAAAGCCAGCCTTAGCAATGGTAAGGCACTAAGCAACTCAGTGAGAACATGTCTCTAAATAAAATATAATAATAATAATAATAATAATAATAATAATAATAATAGGTCTGGGGATGTGGCTCAGTGATTGAGAATCCCTAAATTCAATCCCCCAGGTTAAAAAAAGTTTTATTTCCAATAAGGTCTAAGAAACAAAATATTATAGAATAAAGAAGAAAGTATTATAAAATATGATATCACTCTTTTGTAATCTCTGATAGAAGAGTGTCTAGGTAATCAGAATGAATGGCTGCTGTCACAAAGATGACAATCAGAAATTATGTGCCACTTGGCAGAAGAGTAAGCCACTTGTGAAGTATTCTCAACCCAAACCATCAAACATGTATTTAAGACTTTAAATCTAGTTGCCAATTCACAGGAAATAAAAGGGACAACAATAATATGACACCAGAAGAATGAAGTCATCAAAATCCACATTGGGAGGTACTATAGTTTCAATAGCTGGTTTCTTCAACAAATACACTGAAGTTGACAAAAGTAAGAGGAAGAAAGAACTTGTAGTTTAAAGACACTTAGGAGTCACATGCACCAGTTAGATGACATGTACCTTATTGAGATGCACATTTAAACAATCTATAAAAATAATTATGGCAAAATCAGAGACATTTGAACACTTATTAGGTATTTGCTGATATGAAAGATTATTGCTAAAATTTTAAAGTGGCATAATGAATTCATACTAAAGCATAGGTGTATGGAATAGTATGATGTCTAAGAGTTTACTTCAAAGTAATCCAAGGTGGGGAGGATGAGGAATGTCACCAGCTGAAACATAATCGATGGTGAGTTGACAAATGTTCAAGTTGGGCAATAATAACTAGGGCATCATCTTACTATTTTTTTCCATTTTTATTATATGTTTAAGTTTTTTTCCTGAGTAAAAGGTTGTTAGAAACCTACTCCATTATAATTTTTACCCAAACTGTAGGAAACTATGATAGTTCAAAACAATCTGATTGTGGTTAGGAACTTGAACTCTTCATCAGATTGCCTGTGCTTAAATTTTCTTTCCTTCATTCATTACTTTAGACAAATTGTCTAACCTTTCATCACCTCAATTTGCAGGCATGCCCTGCATAACAACATTTCGGCCAATTATGAATGACAGTAGTCCTATAAGGTTATGTTGGAAAAAAATTTCTATCACCTAATATTTAACTGAAGCTTTTCTATGTTTAGATATGTTTAGATACAAAAATGCTTGCCACTGTGTTTTAATTACCTACAGTATTCAGTACAGTAACATGCTGTTTAGGTTCAAAGTCTAGGAAAATAAGCTCTACCATAGAGCATGGGTGTGGGGGACTCTATATCACTTAGGTTTGTGTAAGTATATTCTATGATGTTCACACAATGATGAAATCACATAACAATGCATTTCTCAGAATGTATCATCAATATTTCAGCAACATATGACTTTACTTACCTGTAAAATGAGAGAATTGATACTATGGAATGTATAGGGCTGTTATACAAAATTTAAGTAAAAAAAATGTAAAGTAATTAGCACAATGCGAGGCACAAAGTGATCACTCAATACTTTTTTACTATCTTAATTGATGCTATCATATATGTCTACTTGAATACAAAGATAAATGGCTGAAAGGTTTATGTAAACTTGTAATATTGGTTACCTCTGAGGTCAGGAGTTGAAGTAGAGTGAGAAAGGGAAAAAGATATATTCTTTTCAACCTATGTGCTTGGCCTGATAATGAAAATATTACTGAAATGCTAACACAATAATTTTAAAACTGCTAGGTATTCTCATTGCAAAAAAAAAAAATATTTCCTGAGCAACTACCTTTTAAATGGTTGAGCACCTTTCTTTATACCTAGCAACTGTCCAAAGCACAGTAATGTATAAAACATGTTGTTCACTATCAAAGAGCCTCAATGTGATAAGAGAATAAGATGAGTACAAAAAGTATCTAGATACAAGCAGGACTAACTATGTGTCCAATACAGTGTCTAAACAGCAACACCAGGGTTTACAATGTGATGCTGCACTGAGTTCTAGTTTTAGAAAACTATCAATTCAAGTTTGTGAAAGATGTTTATAAGGTAGAGAAACACCCAAGTTACAAAAGAAAGACTATGAGATAATAGGACATTCTTTTGTGAATGATAAGACAGCTGCTACTCCCAACTTATTATCAAAATACAAATTGCCACCATCTTCTTACTGCTGTGGATTTATTTGAGTAAAAGTCAGGGTAATGTCAGCTTGTCTTGGATATTTCTAAGAGATGCTGCTTATTAGACACATTCTATGAGAATTTTCTTAGAATGCCCTAGAGTGAGCCCTATAGCATCGTGAGGTTTCAATATATGATCATACCACAAAATGAAACTTTTTTTTTTAACAGTGCCTTGCATATATTGTGATGGTCCAATAGGTTATAGTGGAGCTGAAAGGTTCCTGTGATTTAGTGATGTTGTATATGCCATAATGTTGTAGTGCACTGAATTGCTTGTGTTTATGGTGATTCTGGTGTTAGTAAATCCAGCACACTGCCAGTTATTTTAAAGTACAGCACACACAATTATGTATAATAAAAGATACTTGATAAAAGTTGACTGCTACTGGAATATGTTTTATTATACTATATTTTTTAGAGTGTACTTGTGCTTATTTTTTAGAAAGCTAACTGTAACACAGCCACAGGCAGATCATTTAGGAGTTATTCTGTTGTTGTCATAGAGTGTATTAGTGCCCTGAGGACCTTCTAGTGGGACAGATGTGGAAGTGGAAGTGGAAGAGAGTGCTATGAAAAATCTTGACCCTGGGTGGGCCAAGGCAATTGTGTGTCTTTGTGTCTTAGTTTTTTTAAAATTGATTTTATTTTTTTAAATACATGACAGTGGAATGCATTACACTTCTTATTGCACATATATACCACAATTTTTCATATCTCTGTTTGTATATAAAGTATGTTGAAACCCAATTCGTGTCTTCATACATGTACTTTGTATAATGATGTCCATCACATTCCACCATTCTTGCTAATCCCCTGCTCCTCCCTTTCCCTCTCACCCCTCTTCTCTATCTAGAATTCATCTATTGCTCCCATGCTCCCCACTCCTTACCCCACTATGAGTCAGCCTCCTTATAGATTATTTCAACCTGCATCAAACAGATGTGTCTTAGTTTTTAACAAAAACATTTAAGAAATTAAAAAATAGTTTATAGAATAGGAATTAAAGAAAGAAAATATTTTTGTACAATTATAGGATATATTTTAAACTGTTCTCATAAGAGTCAAAAATTTAAAAATTATAATTTTATAAAGTAAAAAAAAGTTATAATAACTTTAATTATTGAATAAAAAATTTAAACAAGTTTAGGGTAACTTAAGTATACATTGTTTGCAAAGTCCAAAGTAACACACAGTAATGTGTCAGGCCTTCACTTTCCACTTGCTCACTGACTCACCCAGAGCAACTTCCAGTCCTGCAGGCTCCATGCATGGGCAAACCCCACACAGGTACACCATTTTTAATCTCTTATATTGCATTTTCCTATGTTTCTATGTTTAATAACACAAATACTTGCCATAGTGTTATAGTTATCTACAGTATTCAGTACCTTGCAGTATGTTTATAGCTAGGGACAATAGACTACACCATATGATCTAGGGGGCATGGTAGGCTGAACCATCCTATAGGTCAATACACTTTAATAGTTCACACAATAATGAAATCACCTAACAACATATTACTCAGTATATGCTTGTCATTAGCAGCTTATGACTGATTTTATATTACTCGCCATATTTTACTAAAAGAAAGTGAAGATTTAAAAAACAATTGTCATTGCTGGTATTGTCACATTTAAATTAAAACCAGCAAAGGTCAATTTGCACTAGTATGCACTTCATCCTGTGGACCTGGATTGATCATAGAGAACTTCTGCATTCCCTGTTCCCAGATGAGGTGCTATCATACCTTTCAAACCTGGTTCTAGTCATCTCTGCTCCACAGGGGTTGAGTTGTGGGTTACAGGACATAATGCCTGTGAAGAGTTTTAGTTTTAGAAAACTATCAACTCAAGTTTGTAAAAGATGTTTATAAGGTAGATGTTTATAAGCCCCGCGAATTAGCTGACACATCAGTGTTTAGTGATGTCAGCAATCATGAAATCATATTCAATGCAGACTCTACCTCCTTTGAGTAGGATTTTTTATTTTTTATTTTTCTTTTTGGTACCAGAGATTGAACCCAGGGACACTTTTTTTTTTTTTTTAAGAGAGAGTGAGAGAGGAGAGAGAGAGAGAGAATTTTTAATATTTATTTTTTAGTTCTCGGCGGACACAACATCTTTGTTGGTATGTGGTGCTTAGGATCGAACCGGGCCGCACGCATACCAGGCGAGCGCGCTACCGCTTGAGCCACATCCCCAGCCCCAGGGACACTTTTAACTGAGCCACATGCCCAGACATCTTTATTATTTAATTTTGAGGCAGGATCTCCTGAGTTTGCTTAGAGCCTCACTAAACTGCTGAGACTGGCCTTGAACTTGTAATTCTCCTGCCATAGCTTCCCACACCACTGGGAATATAGGCATGCTCCACCATGCCCAGCTTGAATAGGAATTCTTTGAGAACAGTGACAGCACCTCATGTGCTACCATATCCTTGGAACCCAGTTCTATGAGAATATGAACTTCGTACTTATTTCTACTTACTGTTTTCAAAAGTACTGTCATTTCGCCCTCGTGGAAGAATTCCACTGACTGTTGGAAGCCCTGGGTCTTGGCAACTGTGCTTTTCCCTCCTTACACTGTTGAATTCAGCTGAAAAAGCATGGTCCTCTCCTCATTGGAGACTTTATTAAAAGGGTTTCTACTGCATTTATAAGGGGAATTGAAATTAAGCAAAATATAGCATACATCAAGGGACCATTTTTCCTGAAGGGTAATAAAGGTAAAGTAAGTCAAAGAACCATTTTAAATATATGCTGTCTTTCTCATAAAATGCTCCGTCTTTTGTCTGAGGAATATTCAAAAAGGAATGATCCACTGCAGGGAGGTCAGCCTGGTCTTTATCGACTTCCTAAACAACTGTCTTATTTCAGATAAAAGGCAGGAGTTTTCTTTAGAAACATAAAATGTCAGGCATTAACAGGGTTTTTATTATTTATTTTCTGAGCTCTGTTATGGTTGATGCTGTCTCATTTTTTCCATTATAAATCCCTTCTTCTCAAGGGGCTGTAACTCCCCCAATAAAAAGAATGGCTTCAGGCAAACACTTGAAGCATTTGCTCTCAGCTTAAGAGGACTTTTGTTTTTCCAGGTCTTGAAAATAAAAATCCATTAAATTCTTTTAAAATTATAGGAGTGTTAAAGTGAAAAAAAAATAAAAGAGGAATTACTGCTTTCATATGTGCGTTCTTATAACCTACACTCTGAATTTTTTTTTAAACAGAAATTTTGCAGACTCCTTCTGCTTGCATAAGCAGCCTCTCTATTATATGAGATAATTCAGTATTGCTCATCTGTGCTAAGACCATTGGCATCCTCAGAAATGCTTGTTGGGAACCTGGGCTGGGTGAGTAGTTTGTACTAGGTCATTTTCCTCTCTCTGATGGATGATCCAGTATGTTCCAGAAGAAGCCAGTCCCTCCAGTACATGTTGCCCTTCCTCAGTGAAACACTACAGTGAGCTGTCATCCTGAAGATAGTGGGGCTATGGACAATAGACGTCACCCTGTTTTTATCGAGGCACCATAAAAACAGCTTTAAAATGCCTCTCCTTAATTTGCTCCCACAATGCTAATCTGGAGACTATTGTAGGATCCTGGGTTGTGGGCCAAAGAAAGTTCAAGCTGAAGATGAGGACTTACAACACACATTTCAGAGACTCCCTACCAGTCTGAGGTTTACCTGTGGCAAAAGATGGAGACTGGTTATACCAGAGTGGCCCTAGGTTCAAGGAGTGGCTGGGGATGCCCTCTGTAGCCTGGTAACACCTGAGGGCCTCAGCATCTTTAATATTCCTTTCTTAACACTTCGCTTTCTAGTTCAGGACTATTTCATAATGAATACTTTTTTAATTTATTTTTTAATATTGGGGATTGAAACCAGGGTTCCCACTAAATTGCTTAGGGCCTCACTAAATTAGGTCTTTAAACTTGCAATCCTCCTGCTACTGCCTCCGGAGCAGCTAGAATTACAGGCATGTGCCACCACGTTCAGACTCACAGTGATATTTTAAAAGCAAAATTTCCAGGAGTTCAATGCCTCTGGAATTCTCTCTCTCTCTCTCTCTCTCTCTCTCTCTCTCTCTCTCTCACACACACACACACACACACACACACACAATTTCTTCTTGTTACTTCCGTCCAAAAGGTAACTAAAAAGAGAATATTTTTTAGAATATGCTACAACTGTCTGGAAAGAATGCTTTTAATAATAGAAACAGAATTGTAATTGGTAACAATGAATCGCTGTGTGAAAATTGTTTATATAGAAAAAGAAATTAGATTCCTGTGTCACACTATACAAAGACACAGGTGATTTTTAGAAGCAAATACAAGGGATGATCTCTTAGTGAGGAGAGAACACTCCCAATATATGAAGTAAATATTGGCAAATATGACTACATCACCGTGCAAAGTTCTAAATAAACATAAGCCTCATAAACAAAGTTAAAGGATAAACAACAGTTATTTAAAATGCATATAGCCAGCAAGATATTATTACATAGGAAATATAAAGAATCCTTACAAATCAACAGAAAAACAATAAATGAAACAACATATGAAGATATACTATTGAATTCATGGGAAGGGAACAAACAATAAATTCAAGAAAAGATGTGCTACTTTACAAACGATCAGTGAATATAAATAAAAACAAAAGAGAAACATTATCCTACAATCATTAGATTGTCAATAATCGAAAACTTTCATGTTATTAAATGTTACTAGGATGTGGAGAAGTGGAAACTTTCATATGCCATTAATGGAGGTATCAAAACACTTTTGGCAATATTTTGACAATGTCTAGTGAGGCTGAATATGTACATATCTTTCAATATCCATAAGTTTCACTTCTGCATATATATATATTTTGAGAAACTCTTGAACATGTGCATAAGTAAATATGTCTATGAATATTTATTTAAACAATTCTTGTGGTGATGAACAATTGGCATCAACCTAAATGCTCACTTGCAGATGAATGGGTGAATTTATTGAGATATACTGTGGAATACTCTACAGAAGTTAAGAGGAATAAAATACATAAATATTTATCATCAAGAATAAATTTTTAAAATCATAAAGCACAAAAAGTAAGTTGCAGAAACTTATATATATTATATGTATATATTATATATGTATATAAAATATATCTGACATTTATACATGACTTGAAACACAAATAAGGACTATATCCTATATAATTATAATTTGGGTTACCTAGATTAGTAACTCTAAGATTTTTTACTTACTAAGATGAAAATATATAGAAATAAATACGTAGGAAGAAAAAAAACACATGGAAATGGTTAACCCTGAATTATAAAGGTTATCTATGGGGAATCGTGAAGGAGAAAGAGGTAAAGATCATTGGAAGTATCTTTGTATCTAAAATTATATCCTAAAAATAAAGGCTCGAGGAAGAGTAAGGGATAGTGTTAAAATATGATACAGCTGGTGGTGGAGGTGTGGAGGAGATGTCATGAGGATGATCCATTCTTTGGCTCTTATTCATCTGTTTCACTCACAGTGCACCTTCTCCTCTCCTCAGGATGCCAGTTTTGTCTAACCCACTTACCTATGACTTGTACTAAACTTTCAATCATTTGGAAACAATCTATTCTATATGGATTTGGACTTGTTGAATTGTCACTATATAAGTATTTTAGTCAAAGGATGATGGAGTTAGAAAGATCCACTCTTGACTGTTAATAAAATGTGAAGGGATGTGCATTAGCCACCAAATCGGACAGTAGCTGTGTTCCAAAGAAGGCAGCTATGTCCTTTTCTTTTTATCCCAAGTCCATCCCATTTGTCAAAAAGTGCTGAATACATAAGCCAATGATGATGACTGAATAGATGACTGCAGAAGATGAATTTTGAGAGGCAAAGTCTTGAGACTGGGATCACAAAATGCTAGAACATGAAGAACTCAGGTCAGGCGTGAGGTCATAGAATTAGGTAAAGCTGGCCGCTGCAGGTTGATATGTGAGCAAGAAGAGTCTTGAAATGGCACTGGGGACTGAGGTGCACAGTATTTTAGGGAAAGCAGAACAAGAACACAGAAAGACGACATCCTCTAAAATCCAGCTCTGCATTTTCACCACTCATCGAGCCCTGGACTAACCATGAATCAAGAAAAGTAGGTGCAGCAAGGGAAAGGGTGCTAGGGAGGAGGTCCCCTGATTCCAGCCATCATACACATGAGTCTTTGGCTATGTACCTTGACTTGAGTCTAATTTTTTGGTATTATCTTTATCTGTTATGTTTTAGTTTGCATCATTAAATATATTATTGGCATTGAGTAGCCTAATTTAAAAGTTTGTTTTGAAAGTGCTGTCAGATGCCGCTTTCTTTTTTCATAGCTTGAAAGTGTTTCTTCTAAGAAAAACTGACTGTAGCTGACTGTAAGTGGCCCTTTCGCTCTTTATATTGAGCAATACAAGGTCTCAGATGGCACTAGTTTGGGGATGTGCTGAAGGCATTAGTTGGCCTAGATCCAAACTTAAATTTATCCATGAATTCATATCATGTGTTTGAAAACCTCCCATTTGCCACATGTTGTGTCAACACTGGGAACTATAAAAATGATTCAATTCTATTCCCCTCCAAATAAGTAATAGTCAACAGGTCAGGCTAATAAATCAAGAGGCAATCACAACAGAATCCATAATTGCTTGATCAATCCTTTCTATCTTGAGTCAGACTATATATGGTGGTAACATTAACGCAAATGTCTCATTTTCACTAGACACTGTGGATTTTATGGCAACTCAGAAAGTAAAACCTAACCTTTTTTTTTTTTAACTGAGAAAAAACAAAACCTAAAATATACACACTAGGCCACAGTAATTTACAAACGTATACATTTCAGCTTTTCTATTTGGAGCAGCAATTGTCAAACCATAATTGTCTAATTCCATCTTCTGTTGTGTGTATGCATCCTCCTTGCAACCAAAGGTAATTATCTCTGAGTACATGAACCTAAAATTTGGATTAGGACTGCCTAAAACCACTGTGGAAATGCCAAAACCACAACACAAGAAGGTATGGGTACGATACCAGTGTGGGTTGCTTAGCATAAACATCGAGATCTGTTCAGAAACAACATGAATTAGCAGCTATAACCAAGATCTGTTATAACTTTGCTACAATGGAGAGAAGCCCATTAATCCTTATTTAATCTTATTGTTTAAAAGAAACTATGGCATTTCCTGTCTTTTAGGATATAATATGTTATGGGGGATAAAGGAGGCTGTTCTTAACCTGGGAAACTTCTACCTATTTCTTTTTCTCTATCTACTGTCTGCTTCATCCAAGTACACAAAAGCTTGAGATAAAAATGAAAGATCAATGTGAAATTTTGAATAGGCCAAAATGTTTTTCATTTATCATGAAAAAATAAAGGTGAATCTGACTTGAATGGAGGAAGGAAAATGGGGCTCAGAGACTATTTGCCCAAGATCATATCACTCTTTAGTGACAAAGTGGGAAATGTCCTTTACTGGTGCTCCTGGAAGGCAAAGTGGGTAAAACACCCAGATTTCCTTTACAGTAAGTAACCTATAAGAGGAGCCCTGTGGAAAGCCAATTTGCAAGACATTCTGAAGAGCATAGTGGGAGTCTGTGCTCCTTGGAAAACAGAGCAGAGAATCTCTAAGGTAGAGTGGAGTCCAAGATAATGACCAGCCTGCCTTCTCCAACTGGAATATCTTTTTTTAAAAAAAATCTCTGATTTAATATCATGTTTTGCCTCCTAGTGATGTTTCGCTTGAAGGAGGAATTTTATGTCTAAAGACAAAACTTAAAAACTCACTACATTAGGTCTGGGGTTGTGGCACAGTGGTAGCGCACTTGCCCAGTACATGCAACGCCCTGGTTTCAATCCTTAGCACCACATAAAAATAAGCATATAAAATAAAGGTATTGTGTCCAACTACAACTAAAAAATAAATATTTTTTTAAAAATTCACTACATTAGACCAATAAACATTTAAGAGGACATTCTGTATCTTTCATTACCTCTTATAGAGTAATATATTCCCTCTTTGAAGGTGAAAATAATCATCTCTATTTTTAAAATGTAGAAATTGAATGTCACAATAGTTAAAAGACTTTCCTCAATAAGACATGACTAGAAGGTTCCACTGCAAGCACCAAAAATCTAGGTCTTGGGCTTCTAATTTGGATGTTAGTACATAGTTGCCAAATTGGTATTGAGGCATCAAGGGACGCCATAGCAGGTGCATAGTATCATAACCAAATATTTTTAAATTTCAAGGAAAACAAAATAATGTCTTTTGGATACTATATGAACTATAAACAGTTTTAAGATTGTATTTCTCTGTTCTATTTCATTATATCATATCTTTACACAGCTAGGTTTTCTATGATAAAAAGCAGGAAATGAGGCCGAGACAGGAGGATCGCACATTCAAAGCCAGCCTCAGCAATGGCAAGGTGCTAAGAAATTCAGTGAGACCCTGTCTCTAAATAAAATTCAAAATAGGGCTGGGGATGTGGCTCAGTGGTTGAGTTCCCCTGCGTTTAATCCCTGGTACTCCTGATCACCCTCCCCCCAAAAAGCAAGAAATGCATGAACATCATTGAGGAACAAGAAATGAAGGTAGCAGGACTTCATCTGATTCACAACTATTGAGAATTTCTGTTATGCTCAACAGGTCCTAAATTGTGAAGCCTTAAGTTCTTACAAGGAAGTTGATTTTACCTAATTAGTGGCACTGGTAGGTATTTCTTTTTGTCTGGGGTGTGCTGTGAAGATGTTACTATGACACTAAGAACATTGTAAACCGAGAACGCAGCTCTGCTCCCGGGACATTGCCTCATGGGTACTAAAGGTAATGAACTGAAAAAGTTGAGACTGGAGTGGGCTGTTAGGCAGGAAGAACTCACAATTCTTTGCATTGTTTTTCCAAAATTCTATACCCTGTAGCCAACACCATTGCTTGCTTTTATCTGAGGAGTAAATATGGGCTACAGTGACACAAGATATCTAGTTCAGCAATTTGAAAGTCAAGGTCATCTCCATAAAGAAAAGAAAGTTTTGGGCATCCTGAGGCTGTTCTTAACCTGTCTCGCAGATCAGGAAGTGGAAAATCTGGTAGATAACTCGATGGATTTTCAAACTCCTACAGCCCACTGCAAGCTGAGCATGGCACATCATCCCTAACACATTCTATCAGTGCTTGCTGTTATTTCACCCCTTGTCATAAGCTCACTTGGGAAGCTTAACTCTGGCAGTGAGGTTGCCACCCCTATAATTGTCATTCTGATGTTCAATTTTACCTCCTTCCAAAATCTAATTCTCAAAGCAATTTTTATATCTTGAACACTTCCTCCTTATCTCTGTATAGACCTCTAAAATGTGCCTTTTAATGAAAACTGCACCTGATGATAAATTCTTCAAGAAGCATAGACATCTTAAAGATCAAAGAAAAAAGGGATTGAAATTTGTAAGTGATGTTACTTTAAACAAAAATAGGTGAAACTGACATCCTATGACATTATGGAGTGCTATGATAGTTTTGCATTAGGAACTCCACAAATAAAAGTCTTAAGATCAAGAGATGAGGGACAGAAATTCAAGAGATGAGACAGAAATCTGCAGGAAAAAAATCAATTTCTTTCTTCTTTTTATTTTTGGTACTGGGAATTGAATCGAGGGGGTGCTCTATCTCTGAGTTACATGCCCAGCCCTTTTCTTTTTAATTTTATATTGGGACAGGGTCTCACTAAGTTGAACTTGCAATCCTCCTGCCTAAGACTTCTGAAGCTCTGGGATTACAGATATGTGCCACCATGCCTGGCAAAAATCAGTTTCTATAAAACAGTTCTCTTATTATAGGTTAGGATGGAATTAGTATAAATTCAATAAAAATCTCTAAATATTTTAAATCTACATACAGGGATTATATAATTTTAATGTTTGAAAGTTCTCAACTCTTGATAATGAATCAAAAATTATTCCTGGATATTAAAAGAAAGTTATAAATGTCAGGTTCATGTCCCAGAACCACTGAAACCCAAGGATTAGGGCTCTTGTATCCATGTATAAAAATACAATTCATGTGCATACATTGAATTAGATGAAGTCTGTTTTAGGACCATAGATAGCAGCACTGGTATAAACTGGGAGCTTGTTAGAAAGGCAAATTCTCAGAACCCATCCCAGACCTACTGCATTAACATCCACAGTTCAGCAATATTCCCAGTGATTTGTATTCAACATCCAAGAGCACTGGTCTAGAGAGATAAACACCAGACTAGGATACAGAACACTTGTGTGCTATGTTTTGGTCACTTTTATAAGCCATATATCTTCTGTGAGTGTATTCCTTACAGCTAAAGAAACAGATATAATTATACCCAACTTACTACAGGACTGTTGTAAGGATATTAAATGAATTATGGAAAATATGTAGAAGTACTTCAAAAGATTAAAAGCACCCTGTTTATATAAACTGTCCCTCTAATGTGGTCAATAGAACCACAGATTTGTAGAGCTACTTCACTGTTCCGTTTATTCCACCTCTATATTTTGAGCCACATCCTTGATTGCTGCATGTTTAACCCCCACTCACATTTCTTTAGCCTCCTACTATAAATGCCCAAAGGTAGCAGCACATTACTTTTTTTCTCATAACTTTTAAGTCATAGGGAAGTAAGAAACACAAGTTAAAAAAATAGCTTAGTTAATATCCATGGAGTGCCCAGTAATATACTATATACACTAATATAATTCCATATTTGGAAATTTAGGATTTCAATAAAGCCAGCATGATTTTATGAGTTCCACAGTTTCCTCTCCTCGTGGTTCATTAATGTTTGATTCATGTTTTTTTGATTAACACACGATCACACGATGAGCTGATCTGTGTCTCTATGCAAATTTAGTACTAGAACTCCACCTTAATATCTGGGGAAATGTAGACTATAATATTATTATCTTTACAGCTCTCCTGGGCCCTATTCTCTGGCTTCTAATTCATTGTGATATATTCATACATGCGCATAACATAATTTTATCAATCTCATGGTCCTGTACCTCCCCTTTTCTTCTTTTCCTCCTTCCTTCTGATCCCCATCCTCTACTTTAATGATCTTCTTCCTATTTGCATGAGATCCTCCCCTACACTGCCTGCCCCCCTTTCTCTCTAACTTCCACATAGGAGAAGAAACATAATGACCTTTAGCTTTCTGACTCTGGTTTATTTCACTTAATATGATGTTCTCAATTTCCATCTATTTTCTGCAAATGACATGATTTTGTGCTTCTTTATGGTTGCATAAATAGAAGTGCCCAGTAATATACTACAGAGTGTATGTATGATACTTTTTCTTTGTCCGTTCATCCATTGGTGGATACCTAGGCTGGTTTTGTAATTTGGTTGTTGTGATTTGTACTGCTATAAACAAGGCTATGCATGCATCACTTTAGTATGCTGACTTTAACTCTTTAGGAGAAATACCAAGAAAAGGTACAGCTGGGTCATATGCTAGTTTGATAACTAGTTTTTAGAGCAGTTTCATACTGATTTCCTTAAACGTACTAATTTACAATCTCACTAACAGGGTAGAAGAGTTCCTTTTCCTCACATCCAAGCCAGTATTTATTATTATTTGTGTTCTTCATTATTGCTATTCTAATTGTAGTGTGATGAATGTTTTTTTTTAATTTCAAAAACTGACCAAAATAGGATTTTTTTGCATTTCCCTGATTGCTAAGAATGTTGAACATTTAAAAAATATATTTGTTGACCATTTCTATTTCTTCTCTTGAGAAATAATCTGTTTTATTAATTTGGCCATTTATTGATTGGGTTGTTTTTGGTGTTTTTTGAGTTCTTTTTTCTTAATATTAGTCCTTTGTCGGAAGAATAGCTGGCAAAGGTTCTCTCCCATTCTGTAGGTTCCTCTCCTCACACTCTTAGTTGTTTCCTTTGCTGCGCAGAAACTTTTGAATTTTATACCATCCCATTCATTA
>NC_138182.1:250905549-250949408 GCF_964194105.1 Spermophilus citellus | reverse complement strand
AACTGCAAACATGCCTTTTGTTGATACCTCTTTATCTAATTTACACACGTAGCAATTCTAACAGGTTTTATTTTGATTGATATAAACTAAGCTAAGGATTACAAATCTTCCTATTTAGTTACATAGCCACAGGCTGATAACAACCAGTGTCAGTTTAAAATTTGGTAAGAACTTATTATTTGTGTCATTTTAATTTAATTTCTATTTGCAAAATTTCATGATACCTGTCTTATATATGTTTTCCCACATATTCTTAGTGTTTAGAACAAGTAGAAATTCAACCATCAATCATGAAGAGGTATTTATTATTGAAAGAGTTAAGAGAACTTAAGAAAATGAGTATAAAGAAAAGTGGATATCTTAGGATCTCACATGAGTTTGGTTACTTGAATTTAGTTTCATTTAGTTTGAGTATTTGGGGGTAGAAACTGTGCAGTACTCCCAGTAATATTTAAAAACTAGAAGTTCTGCCAGCTACTCACGCACTAAAATTCTTACTGTTGATGACCTTGCAGACTGCCTTTCAAGGCTATGAGCAGTATTTCTATCATTGTGTTTTGTCTTCATTCTCAGATTAGATGGTTTTAACTCATTTCAATGAACTCTATCTCCTTTATACTCGAACTTTGGCAAAGTCTCCTTCCATGTTGGATGGGAGAACTTATAAAATCTATAGAATATTGGGGAAATAATGGAATGTGGCTTACAAAACTAAGGAATAAGGGACAGTGTGTTTTCCCTTTTCTTTCTTGAATCATTTGGTTTTTAGAAAGCCAGCTGCCAAGTTGTAAAGATGGTGAAGACTTCTCCCTGTGGAGAAGTCTATATGATTAGGACCTAAGGCTTCCTTCCAGGGGGCAAGTGAGGCCTCATGAAAATAGGAATAAGAGCAAACAGTCCTGAAACAGGGATCCTCCTGCCTCTGCTAAGACCTTAGAAATTACTAAAGCTCTGGCAGCCCCCTTAAAGGTCATCTCATGAATTCCTGGTTCACAGAAACTGAGACAATAACTCTGCTACATCAGCAGTCAACTAACTATTAGTTATATATAATAATAGCAATATATAACTAATGCATAAAATAGATACTGTATCATTAGTGGGAAGCTCTCTGATCTGGATGAAAATTAACAAATACAGAAGTCTTTAATCAAACAAAATAAATTAGGATTGTTCATATCTAATTGGTTTCTACTTTTACATATTTAAATCACTTACCTGTCATTTTGTATTTGAAAAAAATTAAGTTAAAAATGTAAAAGGATGGGGCAGGGGTTGTAGCTCAGTGGTAGAGTGCCTGCCTAGCATGTGTGAGGCACTGGGTTTGATCCCCAGCACCAAATAAAAATAAATAAATGTACTGTGTCCATCTATAAATGAGCAAAATATTTAAAAAAAAACTAAAAAGATAATTCTATAAATTAAATAGAGGAGAAATTTGAAATCACAAATACAGAACTTATATTTGAAAATCTGCAAATTAATAATTTTAAATTAATAGAAATCATCATTATATCTCTCTAACTATATCTCTAACTATAGAAATCACTAATCTCTGTTTGGGTTGGTAATTTTCAAGATACATTAAAAAAATTAAGGAAACAGTTTAAAGTGCCACTTGTCAATATTTTCCAGTTCTGTGTAAATTTAACTGAACTTATAAAACATATTTTCTCCTGCTGCTGACTTTTTATTGTCCTGGACCAGTAGTAAATGTGAGACTGCCATGCTAAAGGCTATAATTTTGTGCAGGAAACCACAATATGGTCTGGGAATAAACCACAAGGACTTAGATGAAAAGATAAAGTTAGCAAAAAATCTTTTGACAATCCTATCAAAGTCTATTCTCTGAAGAAAAATTCCATTTATTCCTTAAACAATGAAATTAATATCAGAGGAAATGCTAATTTTGTTGTTTAGTCAAACAACAGTTCTACTTTACATGTGTTATTTAGGCAGAAAAAATTGAAATGGAGTCATAAATATTTTTAGAGTAAAGATAGTTAGCTTTAAAATATGTATCCTTGTCTACAAGAGAAAATTTTAATTTTTAAAAATTTTTCTTTGGGTTTAAACCCCACTTTCACCACGCACAAAATCAATTACTCTGAATATCCTCATTTCATTATCTTTTATAACATTTTGAGGAGTAAAATTAATTGGGGCAAATAGCATAGTTACTATAGAAAGGTTCTGTCAGTTCTCTGGAGTACCATGCAGGTTCCTGAAAGTAGTCCTGGGATGGTTTTTCCGATTTTAAACCTTTCTAAGTTGAGGTCCATGAGATCCAGAAAGAGTACAAAATGCCCAAGAGTTCCTGTAAGTTGTTGTATTTTAATTTAAAATGCTTAAGTTGGCATGAGGAGTTTTAAAAATGTACCCAAAAGGAGTGCATTTATTAACTTTAACTCAGCTGAGTGGGATCTCTTTAAGAAAGGTTCTGACTATACTATGCCCTTTATCAGCACTGCATTTTTGCCCAGTATGAACTCTTGAGTGGGATAATGTGCTCTGCCTACAATCTGGCTGAGAGCTTGCTCCTCATACTCTACAAGCCCTGTCTTAGAACATTCACTAGAACACTATCAACGCTTTTGTCTGGAGAATTTAGTGGAGAAATCCCAGGGAAATAAGACCCAAATATAACTTGTTTCTTATCAAAAACCTCCCTTGCATATAGCAGAACATATTAAGGTGAAATAAATGGGCACAAAGAGTCTGAATTATAATAAAACAAGACATTATTTTTTTCTCCAAATACTTATTGTGCATATTACAGACATGCAGCTCATGCAACATAAAAAGAAGAAATTTTAAGACTAATTTTAAATAGAAAATTTGATAGGAATGCAGGATATTAAGGGAGTTTTGATTTTTTCCCCCAAAGGAGTCCTTAGCTTTTAATGTAAAATTATTCCTATATCAATCCATTAATAGACAATATCAATGACAGGACCCCAACTACTGAAAGGCATTAATTGCAGCAATTTCTGTTTCAACACATGGATCCATAGTTATTTGAATAAGACTGCAACTAAGTGATGATTTGATTAACCTTTTTAAAATTCACTTTCTTAGAAGAACAACATTGGTTCTACATAGAGAAACAGTGAGCAGTACCTTCAGCTGGTGGAAATCCAAAGCTCGGTTTTCCACAGACACATAAAATTAGTTGAGACGAGCCAATATTCTAGCCTATAGTGAAGTCTGTGTGTGTGCTTTGTCAGCTTCCATGACTATATCCTGTCTGCAAACCAGGTGCACAAAACATAGCAAGGAAGTGGAGTCTGGTTGCTGATAATTAATGGAGTTGTTTGGTGAATGAAAGTCAAAGCTATAGCAATATATTTTCCTGGAGAGTGTGAGAAAAGTTTTCCTGAAGCTAAAACAGGATCTTGCAAATGAAAGCTTATAATCTACGTGAACACATAAATTTTTAAACTCATTAAAATTCAATGTCTAACTATCAAACTTAAAGAAGAGGGAGGGAGAAAATATTTTTATAGGGCATATTAAAGTTTCCTTATAAAGAAAATAAGGCAAAGCTACCCCTGCTGATGAACTGTGAAAATAATGGCTCACAAAACATCTTACCATGCTTAAGGGCTAATATTTAGGTTATGTTATGGCTCTATTCTCAAATGTATGTCCTCTAGATAAATTTGATCCAAAGTTGGTGATATATACTTTGTGTTCACCCATATTTGAAATTGTTTTCCCTAAATTTGTTCATGATTTAAATCATGTTTTATGGTGGAGATGTGAGTGCTCATTTGGCAAAAATAAAAATGAAGTATTAGGTGTCAATGGTTATCTATTATCTGATCAATTATGTTGGATACCTATGAGTAAATCATTTTTATTTTATAAAATTGGGAATATAAAATTGGGACTATGTCAAGGCAAACCAAAGTTTTTCAAAGACTTACAGATCATGTATTTATATAATAAATGATCAAAGATTATTGAAGGAAAATAATCCCACTGATCCAAGAGAGTTATCTATCCTATTTGGAACCAAAGTCAAATCGCTAAATAGGAAATGAAAGCAAAACCAAAACAGCAATAAGGAATAAACAAACTAAAACCTCCCTTACCTATTAGAAACCTGTCACCTTTTTCTAGCTTTAAATTTTAGTCAAATCTCCAGCTGTTTGGCAACAGGAATCATTTAATCAACTAGCAAGTGCCTGTCAACATCTACTAGATTTTTAACCTTGATTTGTAACAGAATCATCGGGACAGTTTATAAATGTAGATGCCTGGTCTAGGGCCCCAGAACCTGCTGTTGACCTGGTCTGAGGTTTTTTGTTCAGAAGGGAGTTATAAAGAGGTAAAACACTTATGTGAAACAACTAAGCCTGTTCTTAGGGCAAGGAGTGGGGTGGGTGAGATTACTATGTAATTTAGAAGAACGAATCATTAAATAGATACCTTAGCAAGTAAATGATGACATTTTCTATTCTCTTTTAACTTTATGTGTTATTTCCTATTTTCTTTGCATTGAAAGAGTGAACACATTATGAAAATTCACACAAAGAGCTATGTCATATCACTCGCTTCTTGACATTCTCTTGCTGGTAGTGACATTTTGAATCTGATGTGTTTTTGAAACATTTCTTCTAAAAGGAATGTGTTTTTCAATTATTTTATTGTACAATAAGAAAAAAGAATCAAACACGGCACCTGCAAATTATGACACAGTATGTAACAAAGTAGTGGAAAACTATACTTTTGAACAAATTATTTTAAAAAGAAAACAAAGGAGCAGTTTCTTAGTTTCACTCTTGGGTGATAGATTGAGCTTGAAACAAGGACACAGTCATCCATGGGAAGCAATTAGAACAGGAAAGTGACGAAGAGCACTGTAAGATACCAATAATCAGGGGAGAATGGAGGAAGAGAAGTCCATGAAGGAGGACAACAAACAGTAGCCAGTGAGGAAGAAGATGCCACCAGAGTATTATGGCAGTGAGGGGAGGGCATATCATCAAGGACCAAGTGAGCCATGGTGCTAAGATAAAGAGGGCAATCATACCTTTGGCCTTTTATGGGAAATAGAAGTAAAAGTCCTAGGATTTTAGGAAGTCAAGGATCTATGAGAATATTTAGAATTTTGTACTGGATTTGGGAGTTCTCTGCCATAGGAGCAGGATTTTATGTGGAAAACAAGACTGATCAAGGGCCTCTTGGTCCCATGTGAGTTACACTCTAGTAAATAGTGAGTGATAGCAGTAAGTAAACTAGGTAGATGCGTTCTGATATATAGTTTCAAGCCAAAATTGATGAGCATCACCAAACAACACATTTAGGAAGCTCAGAGAACACAGAGAAGGATAAATATTAACAAATGTACACCTAAGTATATACTACTCAAGCTTCAGAAAACCAAAAACAAAGAGAAAAAATTGAAAAAAGTTATTGGGAATAATATACTTTACCTATAGAAGAACAGGGTAAGAATTACAGTAGACCTCTCCTCAGAAACAATGCCAGAAACAATAAAGTGGAATGAAATGATAAAGTGTTGTGAAAAAAGTATACCACATTCCTAGAATTCCATATCCAAATTATCTTTAGGTATCAAAGAAGAAAAAAAATTTTTTAGGTATTTCAAATTGACCGTCCAAATTGACAACCAATGTTTAGATAAAGCTGGTTTAGGTTGTAAGAACATGAATGATGATTCTTATCAATAACTTCAGTTAAAAATGACTTAAAAACTCTTTTTTTTTTCCCAATGACCGGTAAAAAAGGATTCTGACTTTGTGAGCTCAGTCTCTCCCTCTTCCTTTTAGAAGTATCTAACATAAGAGAAAGAGAAAGAAAGGTTGATGGAGAACAAGATGATTAAGAATTAAAGGAGAATTTTCCTCAGTTTTTTCTTCTTCTCACATTGTATACATTTGTATGTGTATATTGAGAGATCAGCTTAAGAGCAATAGCAATACATGCATGTATGATGTGAGTAAAATTTATGGGCAAATAAAGGGATTTTAAATGTTGTTTACATGATATAAATATTCAAGTTGAGTTAACTTTTTGTTACTGCTCTGTGTTCCATCTCTTCTCTGGGGACCAATGAGTTATATCTTAAATAAGTGCAGAGTACAGTTATAACTCACAAGGATTATCATAAGATTTTCAAAACTGCCATATGCTGTTGAGATTTCCATGACCAAATAGTTGATATGAATGGAAATATTATTTTGGGTGAATTGTGACAGGGTCTTGGAGGCTTCTACTTGTTTTTTCAAGAGCAAACCTCTCTTGGGAGGGGCTGCTTCACACCAGTCAATATGTGATTTCTAGGATATTTATTGCTGGAATAATTTGACCATGGGAACATGTCAGTTGTTAACTCAAAGTATTTCTAGAAAATAATCTCACAAGGGAGCATAGATTTTCATTCTATCTGGATCCAGTTGTTTGTCTGGAAACTAAAACTGTACCTTAAACTGAAGGAGATAATAAATAAGAACTTTAACAATCAATATAACATTGTTTCTTTTTCTTTCCCCTTGTATTCTCCTCTTCTTTCCTCTCCTCTCATCTCCTTTCCTTTCCTTTTCTCCCACTGAGGGTATGGCAGATAACTTGTAGTATTTTGGAAGATTATGGAAGTCACTGGACTTGTGTAACTTCAGAGTTTGTAACTGAGTTGTTGTGTTTTTTTGGGAAAAAAGCTGAGGAGACAAAAAGACCGAGCTCATTATCTGGCTATAAAACTTCCTTTTTGACTATAGCTTTACCTTAACTGAAGATAAAAAGTATAGTATGGTAAATATATGAACCAGTAATTGAATTGCTTATTATCAAGTATTATACATAGTATATAGTTGAACATGCTTTATCTTAGAGCAACTGGAAGAGCAATATAGCTGTTTGTATCTGCATCACCACAAACCCTTGAGTGATGTGCTGGGATGTGATGCTGAGGTAGTCACAGTGTCACTAGGTGATCAAAAATTTTCAGCTTCATTATATATGAACATATATGGTCACATATATGGTCCTTTGCTGACCAAAATGTCATTATGCAATGATAACCACATATATAAAACTTTGTTTAATCTTTAAAAACTGATTACTTATCTAATTATATAGAGCAAAGAATATATATATAAAATGTTTAAGTTATGCAGTAAAATATCAAAATGTTCTGGAATAAAACCAACAGCATAAACAAAGGCCTGAGTACTCCTCTCCTAAAGCTGTCTCTCTCTTTTTTTTTAATATCACAAATGTATATAATAGACTTAAAATTTGAAAGAAAAAGGCACACAATCAATAGAAATATGTAAAAAATACATGGGGAACCCATTGCCATATACATGTATATAATACATATACACTATACATATTAAAGCATGTTTTGAACCCTTTATCATCAGAGAAACACAAATTAAAATAATCCTGTGACATCATATTTTGATTAGCAAATTGATACAAATTAAAAATGTAACAAATCCTGGTGATGAGGTTGTGGGACAAACAGGCATTCTCATGTGTTACCGATAGAAATGCAAACTGGCTTTTTCAGAAAGAAATTTGTTAATATCAAACAAATATAAATATGCATTTTTATCTTTTGATCCAGAAATTAGAATTTTAGCAAGTCACCCTAAATATGTACTATAAATGATACAAAACTGCACATGCATAAAGTTTATTACAGAATTGTTTGTAATTCCATGTATTAGAATAATCTAATATCTTTCTATAGAAAATAAGTGGAATCAACTGTGATATATCCACTAAATAAAATCAGAGAATATCTGTGACAAAACAACTGATTTTCTTCCCACTTCTCTTAATATAGAAAGCCAAGGGGAGAAGAATGTTTTTAGTAGGCTATTCTCCATGTAAAAAAGAAGTGAATCTAAAAATATTATGAATATATATTTTATTTGTGCAAAACATATATATATATATATATATATATATATATGTCTAAATCAGGAACTAACAACTATATTGTTTAAATATAGGAGATAAGTGGGAAAAAAGAGGAAAGCAGGGGAGAATGGGAATGAGTGGGAATGATGTCCTATCCCCATCTCTTTTTCTTCCTTTGAACACTGCACTTTATGGTTAGATGGTTACTTTGGTATAAAAATCGTTTTTCCTAGAATGGCAATATGTAAATCAATGGAAGTGTAACTGATGTGATACAGCAATCTGTATACGGGGTAAAAATGGGAGTTCATAACCCACTTGAATCAAACTGTGAAATATGATATATTAAGAACTATGTAATGTTTTGAACGACCAACAATAAAAAAAAACAGTCTGACAATAAAAAAAATCGTTTTTATATGTTTAAATACTTAAATAATTGAGCTTTTAAAAATTCTGTCATATTCTATGTAGTCTTTTGGGTCTTTCTTATTTTACCAATATGTATTTCTATAACTCGTCTACATTTTTAAATTTAATATCAATGTTGAAGGACATTTCAGTTTTCATTGGTCTACAATTATAAATAATGCCAGCTTTTTAGAATATTCTCATACATGTTTTATGTATATTTGTCTTTAGGTTCACCTACACAAAGTTTCTCTGGGAGTAAGGCATATGAATATTTCACTTTATAAGGTTGTGAGTAATATTTTTCTAAAATGATCAAAAGAATATACTTTTCCACATCAGTTGTACATGAGTTCCTGTTGATTACATTACCCTGTAATACTTGGAAATATCAGATTTATTAATTTTTGCCAAGGTAATTGAAAAATGTGGGCTTCCAATGTGTGGAAGAGGAGGGAATATTTCTTGATTTTTTTTTTAATGAAGTCAGCATCATACTTTTAAGGAAACCAGAGATATTACAAGAAAATAAAACTACAGGTTGATATCTCTCATAAACAGAGATGTGAAAATCCTCAATAAAGGATTATGAATTAAATTCAGGAATATTTAATGTTATGACACCAAGATTGAGTTTATTTATCCTGAGAAGGCAATGCTCGTCCAACATTCAATATCAGAGTAAGTCAGTAAGTTGATAAACTAAGAAAGCCATACGGTTGTATTTAGATAGAAGAAGACAAAGTTCAATAATCATGTTAAAAATTCTTGACAAATGAGGAACAATGGGGGACTTAATTCAATAAAAGGATGTACAGAAATACAACTAACATTACACTTAACTAAGAAAAACTAAAATCTCTTCCCCTATGACTGAAAAAGAGGAAAGTATGGTTATCCCCTTCATTACCCCTATCTAGCATCACACTGACGGTCCTAACCAGTGCAATAAGGCAAAAAAAAAAAATTAATGAATAAGCTATACAACTGATGATGGCACCAGAACTCAGCAACTGCTCTGCATGACACAAATGGACAAGAACCCATTATCTTCAACAATAGACTGAAATAGTTAGGGTAGAGTTAGAATAATTTGTGAACAAGAAATCCACTCAATCTGCACCATGGCATTGTGTCACTCAAAAGCATATACTTGATGAAGCTACAAGGAAAGGACAGAAAATGAAAGATATGCTTAACCAAACCACTGAAGGCGACAGTTTAAAAGACCTTCAGTACTCTTGGAACCTAACATCTCATATATATTTGATAAAAAAATACCCATCTTCCCAAATTGCTTGTGGCATGAATTTATTAATAGATTATAACTTGTAAGTTAAGCATTGGTGTGATCTAGATATGGTTCAGCTTTTGTTTACTATTTATTTAAATGTATTTTCTTTAAATCACTCACTTGAGACTTATGGGTCCCTATCTCTTTAACATAGATTTTTTCAATTTGTGTTTTGTGAGCAGCACCATACAATGTGGGATTGCCATGTTCCTAAGCTGCCAAAGTGTTTCTTCCAGCTGCCTTGATGATAAATGTACCATTATATGTGTCTCCACAAGAACTATAAGGCATTGAGATTTTTTCTCAGCCACAAGTCCTCAAGGCCCTTAAAAGAGGAAGTAATTATTTTCAAACCACCACAATGACCTAAGTAGAAACATCTGGTATTTCTATATCCACTACTATAGTAGAAAGGTAGCCACACTAAAAGCTATCCAATTGCTGTTTAAATAGTAATTTTAGAGGACTATTATATATTCCATAATGATCTGATTTTTATTGATTTCTGTATGGATTTCCTTACGTACATCAGGGAATTAGTATATGTCAATCTATGAACCACGATGCATAAATACTTATGTAAAAAGCAAAGCGAAACAGGTGGAGATTATATAGAATTATTTATAAGAACGAATCAATCCCAAAGAAACAAAAATTTAAATCTACAGGCAATGAAATACTCAAAACACTTAGGCTAACTTCCATCAACTACAGTAGCGTTACCTTTCCATTCTGTTCTCTGAGGAAGAAATAGTAGAAAAACCAGTTATCACATGGCCTGAGACTATTACCAATCTATGGCTTTAGATTTCATGGGCAATTTTATTCCTTAGTTCTTTGTTTCAGAAAAGAATATGAAATCAAATAAACAAAACATTTGAAGGATAAAATGTTATCAGAAAGGTAAAAGGACCTGCATCTTCCCATTGCTTTGTTAAAATAACTAAAAAATATAGTTGACCTGAAAGAGAGATTGACCTTGAAAATTTATAGTAGATTGTTAGTTTAGCCTCCGGAGGGGCAACAGCAGCTCAGCAACAGGCAAAAAAAGAAAGGATTCAGAAAGTGAAGACTAAGAAGTTCATGTCAGCAATGGCTGGTATTCATGTTCTGGAGAATTCTGTTTATACAAAGGAAAAACAAGGTCAAAAAGCCCAGAAACATTTTGTGGGTAACTTGTATAGTGCAAAACCAGTTTATTTTCTCTGGTGGCTAACTCTTTTTAAGTAAAATCTCATGTTTTTCCAGTCATAGTAGCCACACCGTTGTTCAGAGGAGTACAATTTCTGTATTACAATATTAATAAGTAGGAGTGAAGAGTTACCACAAATGTAAGAAGAAAAGAAACTTAAAACGAACACATTTCTTTTATATGAATGATGGCATTGGAAAAAGAATTTTATAAAATTAGAGGCAAGACTTAGTACACATAAATGGCATCTATTAGTTTTTACAAGGTTGTTTTGAACTCACAATTTAAGTTTGGGGATCTAGTTAGCAGAGTGCATTATTAAAAGCCTACAATCTGGTGATCTCAATTTAGATAAAACCAATTGAAATATATGTAAATCCTTAACAGTGTCTTACAGTTGAATTAAAGTATTTGAACCACCCGAGTAGATATGAGAAAAAATCACTTTGACATTATTACTTCAGAATGAAGGCCTTTGGGTAGCCAAAGTGAACATATATAAACTCTGAGGAGTCTTGTAATAGCTATGGGAACATATTCCTGTTGAGTTAATTGCACCTCCAGTAAAAGACTATTTTAATCATCTTGAGCTGTGTCCTAGATCTCTCATAACAAAGTAGACATTCTGCTTGTTTTACAACACAGAATATGAGGTCACTATATCAAGTTGTAAAATTTGTTGACTATGAGAAGAAATTTTAGGATGTTGAAACATCTTAATGAAGAACATTTAAATTTAGGTAATTATGTATTTCTTTTACCTGGTTCCAGGGATTAAACTAAGGAATAAGGGGGAAAAGCAGAAAAAAGATTCTGATTGAAGAGGCAGCATACTATGGGGTGATCTGATGGACTTCAGGTTCCAGAAGTATAAGCTATAAGTAATGCAGGCAGCACAATGAAGTGTGGATTCCAGTAGTACAGATTTTTCCCCCTACTTTTTAAAAATGGGTGCACTGTAATTGTATATAATGATGGGATTTGTTGTTACATATTCATACATGCCCCAAATGGAAGAATATAATTTGAATATAAAACGTTCTTGCCTTGGGAAGATATTCTTTCTCTGTAAAGATGTAAAATTGGTGATTATAGAACCTGGTTTGCAATATATGGAAAGTAGTCACATATTGTTTGGTCTGAAGCTTGGAACATAGTAGGTCCCCAGTAATATAATTTTTCCCTCCCTACTACATCAGTATAGCAATTATGTTTTAAATGTCTTGAATTTCAGGTTGTTGAGAACTGAACCATGACTCATTCATATTTATAAGCTCAGTACCTTATCATATGCCCTGTGATAATAAAGCTAAAAAAATTATATGGAAGTAATAGAATTACTTGTATATAGGAAGAATTACTTGTATATAAGCTAGTCATGCTTATAACCTTTAACAAATATGTTTGTTAAAGGTTATAAGCATGACTAGCAGCATTACCTTGACAGTAACATTAATACAAAAAGAATTAGATGGTTTTAAAATGAGATGAAGGATTTGGAAGCCAATGTGTTACAGTTCAGGAGAATTATCAGTCACCTGTGTAAGAATCAAAGGCATACCTGAGTGTTCCAACGCTGATTGATCCAAGAAGCCTTACCAAGCTCTCTAGACCAAATGCACTTTTCCTCTTTACCTTTTAACCACATTCACAATCAAAGTTATGATTGATCAGTGACAATGCAATAGCCAGAGTTTGTTAGGCTAGAGCTGAACAAAACAGACTAGGTCCCTGCTGCTATTGTTTTTTGGTTGGAGTGCTCACATTAGGCCAAGACTTGACTCATTCATACCTAGTTCTTCATTTCACACGAATAAATCTTGCCTCCCTGCCTTCTCTTCCCATCAAGATGAATAACACACACACACACACACACACACACACACACACACAATTGTTATATGCTTCTTCCACAGTATTAACACTTGCTAGGAAAAATAATCTTAAATAATAATAATAAAAAAACCACGAAATACTAGTGACTGAAATGAGACATTAAGTTCTCAAATTGTGTTCTCAGTCTTACCATTCTACCTTTGTGTTGCTTGGATAGATTGATTTCAGGAAATAGAAATAGATCACTGAAGCATATTCTTAAAGATGAATGTTTGGAGAAACTCTCAAGAGAAGAGTACTAATCATCAGAAGAAAATACTTGAGAATCAAATATACAGTGAGCTGGACATGTCAAACACACAACTGACACCTGCTGCCCCCAATAATGGCTGTCTTATTAGTCATTCTTTTCACTGTATACCACTATGTGAAAAAAGTGACATTTTTGAATTCTAAACTTTTGAATTCTAAAGCAATGGAATTGATCCAGTGAAATTCCAAAACCTTAAGTGTCCCTAATTACTCTGTAAGCTATTGAGATGCAACTGAATTCTTTTTTCCTCCTGGGATCCATTGGAATGATTTATGGTTGAGAGATTTTCATATTCATTTACCAGACTACTTGTGTATAATAATTATACAATACAAAAACAAGAACAAAGACACAAAGTAGTTGCTAACCACAAAGTTAGCAAGTTACTTGGTAACTTGAAACAATAAAATTTATAAAAATTTTGACCCAATGAATAAATGCCAAGCACAATTTAAAAATTCCTAATATTTGATGAAATAATTAAAACAGCTAAATTATTCCAAAATGAATTATAATATTATTAAATATGCAAAAGATTAGATTTCACCTAAGCAATAGTATTCACGAACAGTAATTTATGCATACACATAGGAAGATCAAATGGTGAAACAAGAGAATACATTCTTTAGCAAGATTTTTGACATAATTAAGATGAAATATTATAAAGAATTATTTCATTTTTAATACCCATAGCTACATTCCCAAGTATAAAATTAAATCATTAAATGATTTTAAATCTAGCTTTAATTGGTATTATTCAATAATTTTGAGTAAAAACAAAACATTTAAAATGGCTTATGTTCAACCATGCTAAAATTGGGCAAAACATATTGCTTCACTAGAGTAAACTTAAGGCAGATATCAAACAAGTTAGAATTTTGAAAAGAAATGGGGATGGTCAACTTGAAGAAACTGTCAATGCACTGCACATTAAAAGGGGTTTGTACCTCTCATCTGTTTCCTTGTAAACACATTTAACTTATGGGCTAATACATTCTGACTTCAAAACCTCCAAGTTATTCATTATGGGAGGAACTCTAGGGATGAAGGAGAATCTTGGCATACTTGGAATAGAATTGAAACCCTAGTTGCAGCTCCTTACACAGACTGTTTCTTAGGGATGGCCAATAGTCCTCATTACTGGAAATGTGGGGGAAAAGGCACACTCATTCATTGCTGGTGGGACTGCAAATTGGTGCAACCAATCTGGAAAGCAATATAGAGATCCTTTAGAACACTTGGAATGGAACCGCCATTTGACCCAGCTGTCCCATTCCTTGGTCTATACCCAAAAGACTTAAAATCAGCATACTATATGATGTAGCCACATCAATGTTTATAGTAGCTCAATTCACAATAGCTAAACTGTGGAAGCAACCTATATGTCCTTCAATAGATGAATGGATAAAGAAACTATGATATGTATATACAATGGAATATTACTCAGCATTAAAAGAGAATAAAATTATGGCATTTGCAGATAGATGGATGAATTTGTAGAATATCATGCTAAGTGAAGTAAGCCAATCCCCCAAAACCAAAGACTGAATGTTCTTTCTGATAAGTGGATGCTGATTCATAGTGCAGGGGACATGGGAAAATTGAAGGAACTTTGGTGGGGAAAAGAGAGGCCGGGGTGGGGTGGGGATATGTGGGTAGAAAAGATGATGGAATGAGATGGACATCATTACCCTAGGTACATGTATGACTGCACATATGGCGTGACACTACATTGTGTACAATCATAGAAATGTAAAGTTGTGCTGCAATTGTGTACAATGAATCAAAATGATTCTGCTGTTATATATACCTAATTAAAATTTAAAAAGAATGCAAACAACAATAAATGCTGGAGAGGATGTGAAGGAAAAGAAACACTTTTTCAGTGTTACTGGGTTTGAAAATTAGTATAATCACTATGGAATTAGTATGGAGATTCCTCAAAAGACTAGATGTGGAACTACTACCATATGACCCTGCTAGACCTCTCCTAGGTATTTATCCTAAATAATTAAAGTCATCATACTATAGTGATACATGTATATCCATGTTTACATCAACACAATTCACAATAGCCAAATTATGGAACCAGCCTAGATGTCCACCAATGGATAAATTGATAAAGAAAATGTGGTATATGTACATAATGGCATTTTAATCAATCAAAAATAAAATGAAATTATGTCATTTGCAGGAAAATAGATGTAACTAGAGACCATTATGTTAAGTGAGATAAGTCAAACTCAGAAGGTCAAGGGTTACATGTTTTCTCTCACATGTGGATGCTAGAGAAGAAAAAGGAAAAGAATGTTTGGGAGAGGTCTCATGAAAATCCAAAAGAAATCAATAGAATAGAAGAAAGGGACCATAGGGAGGAGGAGGGGAGAGAAAGGGGAATTACTGGGGAATGATATTGGCCAAATTATATTGCTGTATTGTGTGCATGTACAAATATGCAACACCAAATCCCACCTTATGCACAATTATAATGTGCCAATAAAAATATGGAAAAAAGCTAAAAAACAAAACAACAGACAGACTATGAAAAGTACCAACAGGATTTCTAGCCTCCCTGTTGTGGAGGGGAAGAACTTGAAATTTAGGCAGAGGAAAATCGAAGTGAAGCATTTCTGCATCTGGCATGGAAAACCGGTTCTTTTTCTTCAACTTTTAGAAAAAGGCTTTGGATTAAACTTTGAAAACAATATATAAATGCAAGCAATTCAAAACACCTATACATCTAGGATTTTAATAAGGGCAAGGCAAGGAAAAATAAAATGGACAGAGAAGTTCTAAGAAACACCCTTACAATTTATATTTTCAAGTTTCATTTCCCAAGAAGACCACGAAAGAGAAGATTTGTTTGCATGTTAAAGATTTTTTATAAAATCAGCCAGGAGCAGTGGCGCATGCCTGTAATCTAGCAGCTTGAGAGAAAGCAGCAAGAGAATGACAAGTTCAAAGCCAGCCTTACTTAGTAACTTAGTGAGTCCCTAAGCAACTTAGTGAGGGCCTGTCTCAAAATACAAAATAAAACAGGACTGGGGATGTGGTTTAGTAGTTAAGCACCCCTGAGTTCAATCCCTAATAAAAATATTTAGTTTGGTGCCAGCAACTCTAGAACTACTTGATTATTTTGTTTCCTTTTCTGGAAATTACTATTTATTTATACTACCTTCATTGTAATAGTGAGATAAAACATATTTCCTTATTTATTTAAACTATATATATTTAGTATGGCCAAAGATTCAAATCATGAATACATGTCTCAAATATGTAATTCAAATAGTGACCACATATTCATGAAAACAGAGATTCCCTCAAAATATAAAACGTGCAGTAGCAAGACGGTAACTCTTCCTAAAGGCTAAAGGGTATAAAGAATGAACAAAAGATTCTATTGACTACACCATTACTAATATTTCAAAATATGTCTTTAATAAGAAAACATTCCTGGACTCCATGGATAATGTTAGAATATATGAAGATAATTTGAAAATTACAAATTTAAAAAATGGCTTTCTACACTATTTTTATCTGTTCAAGAGTAATGAGGATGAGGTGATAAAGTGAAATATTACTCTGTGAAAAAGGAATATAGGAATAATGACAATGGTTATCATAGAAGTTTAGTATCAGTATTGAAGAAAAAAAGTTTTGATGTAGAAAGTCTAAGGAAACCATGGATCCAGAATCTGAGAGGTGTATTGGGGTGGAAAAATTAGTAACAGAAAGAACTGTCTATTTAAAGACCTAGAGACAAGGAGGTTCGTGGCACATTTCAGAAACCTGAAATAAATTCACTATGGCTGGAACTTACGTTTGACTTAACAAAACATTTGAGATGCTTCTAAAGTGAATACACAGTAGGTCATTACAATGGATCTATGGTCATAATTTGTGAATATTCATGTGACCTGTAAATGTGCGTGTGTGTGTGTGTGTGTGTGTGTGTGTGTAAAATAGTAAATCCAATCTTAAATTGCCAATTGAATTATTTAAAAAAATTTAAGACATGCTAATGAGGTATCTCAGAGTTGATCTAACTGAAAGAAAATACTCTTATAAATCTAGTTCCAATGAGAAGAAAAATGAGAGCTGAATAAGAAACATATTGATCTACTTTATTTTCACTGAATTAATCACATTAAAAGTTACTGAACATCACTATTTTCCAAATAAAATGTTTGATTTTCAATATTTTTTATAATCTAAGATTAACAAATTCATAATCAATTGAATTCATATAATGCTATTTGATAATTTATTTATTAATTTAAGAAAAAGTTATTGAGGACAGACTTCATGTCAAGAATGACCCATGACATGAAATGCTCATGTTTATTAATAATCAAGTAAATAAAAGTAAAAGTAAGAATGGATTACCATTTCACAACACCAAGTTGTGAAAAATATTGTTTAAATTTCTGAAAATACAGGTTTTGGCAAGAATGCTGTAACAGGAACACTGGAAATATGACTGTTACTATCACCATAAAAAGCTACTTCATATCAGCTTGTAAAGTAGCAAATGTGCTCACCTCAGTAATTCCTCTCCTACAGGTGTGGGTAGTAGGTGTTCGAAGCATCAGAAACTGAAGCATCAGAAACCGAAACACAAAAATCAACAAACAAGACTTAAATCCTTTGATGGTAGAGTAAATGAGCAATTAGCAGTATCTTTAGGAAACCAAGCAACAATGAAAATGAATTAACCACAGCCAAACTTAATATGGATGAGTTTCAGAGCCACTCTTAGGAAAATATTCACAGGAAATATACAGAATTTGATCGCTTTATACATACATGAGTTCAAAAGCAAGTTGAACTAAATAATAAGTTGCCTGGGGATACATCAATCTGGGCTAAAACTCATATGAAAAATGAGGCATTTACTGTCATAATTCTTACCTTCCTTATCATCTCATTCCTCCTTTTGATGGCGCTACTTATTATGCTGTGTATGGCTCCTCTCCTTCAGTCATCTAAAGTTCATAATGAAACTTATCCGTTTGACAATAGCCAAACTGAAATGTTCTTTCTCCATGATTCCCTTCCTTTTGGCTTTACTATGTTGTTTAACACATTATACTTGCACAAGTTTACTTATCTAGTTTTTTATTATTACCCTTGATTACAACCATCTCACAGATGGATCACAGACATTTAACTTCCTCAGCCTCACAGGCCTTAGCAAAATGCTTAATATCCAGGAATGTTTACACCTTTTCTTTTGTAAACTAAATTGTATCTCAACAAAAAGTCAACCTGTTTAAAAAATCTTAGCAAAGCCCATGAGGAGGTTATAGGGTAAAACAACACTTCACTGTGTATTTTCTAATTTTGAACAAAATATAAGGTAGGGAACTCTTGTAGAGGCAAAGCTGTGAGAAAGGACTCCTTGTGCATGAGTTTACATACACAGATATTTGACTTCTTGAAAGTGGTGAATGTGTATAATTTTCGGTGTGAAGTCATATGTCTACAGAAATATTTTCAGAACTATTTTCAAATCACACTCTTCACAATGAATGTATTTAAAAAATTATTTACTTCTGAGATCATTGATACAACTTTCCTTTGAAGAAATAGATGAAATAGTGTTTATTTTTTTCAGAAACTTTTTGTTGTTATAAACATTGTAAGTGAAGAGCTTGTTCTTAAAACAGAAGTGCTGGCTCTGCTGTTTTCTGGTTATTTACACTTGTTTGTTTGTTTTTGGTACTGGGGATTGAACCTAGAGGCACTTTACTACTGAGCTACATCCCCAGAGCCCCCTTATTACTTTTTATTTTATTCTATTTATTTTGAGACAGCGTCTCACTAAGTGGCTTAGGGACTCACTAAATGGCTGTGGCTGGCTTTGAATTTGTGATTCTTCTGCTTCAGCTTACAGGTGTGCCCAGTTTTAATTGTTGGTAATGTTCTCTTTATTCTGAATATTCATACACATCTCTTAAAACTACTTTTTCATCTTGCTAGAGTTAGTTGAATTAAAACTAGATAATACAAACCTGTGAATCCACTAAACTGGCCACCATAAACTCCACTGTACGCTGAAGTGCTAACAGCAAATAAATTGGGAGAGTCACATGGTCCACCTTCCTCTTCCCACAGAGTACCTCTACTATTATGATCACTCACGACTGTAAAACAAAAGGTCAACAGTGTCTGTATATTTGTGAGATATCAGGAAAGACTCATTTCTGTTTTGCTTCTTTGATTGAAGTATAACAAACTTTTCATACAGCACACAGATTATTTTGTGGCTTTTTACACTCCTCTTTTGAGACTCTTTGAATTAATCTAGAGGTTGCCACTAGAAGGTAGGGGGATGAAGAATCACCAAAAAAAAAAAAAAAAAAAGTGCGTAAAAGTTGTCATAAACAAATTGCTTTCTTTTCACCATTGTCTGCCATGATAGTAGGCAATAATGGTCCTTCCCTTTGATAGAAAGAAAAGGGAAGTTCCTTTTGAATGGGCATAAACACAAAGATAATTAAGGAGTCAGAATTTAAGATACTCAAACAACAATGCTTCTCCAAACAGGATATTCTTTTTCTGTGTTTTCTTCAACTCCACTTCTCCTCCCCGCCATTTCATAAAATAATTGTTTTTTAAAAAACCTAAAAATATGTTTAGGCTATAATCCAACCTAAGAGATGAAACATCAAAAGAGAGGGAAGTTACAAGGCCAGAAAAATGAAAGTAATATGTTGTAGAATTATGGATGTGGTTTTCATAAGATTTGGTTATTCATGATTAATTTAGAAAAAACTAGAAAACCATAGTGCATCAGGTTAAATATGAGTTTATATTAGGCCACATGTTTCATCATTTCTAAATTAGAAGGTATGTGTATCTGAAAAATTTAGGGGACAATTTAAGTTTCCATCTGAATCAAATATTAGTAAGAAAATTTAGATTTTTTCTTCTCATAGTGCAATTATTTTTGCATTTATTGAGGTTTTTTTCCATAGGCCAAGAACTGTGATAGATTTGCATGTATATTTAAAGTCTTTATAAACATATTAAAGGATGAATTATAATTGCTATTTTATCATAAACAAACTGACCTTCAGTTCAACTAATGTATAACTGACATAACTGATGCAGATTTGAATGCAGGTGTGTCTGAGTCCAATGTTTGTATTTTCTCAACAACAGTGAGATTTTATTTGATTGACCTGTGAAATCAATTGCTAAAGAAAGAAAACAAAAATTGTATTACTTTAATATGGGTGCAGGGGAAATACTTAGAAAAAAGCAATACACGATTTATGATTTTCATCACTGTACATTATACCCATATTACTGGAAGGAATGGATGATAAACCTCTTTGTCAAACTCCTAGGACCTACATTACAAGTAACATGTAACATATTTTCTTTTTTTTTCCTTTTTTTTATTGGTTGTTCACAACATTACAAAGCTCTTGACATATCATATTTCATACATTAGATTGAAGTGGGTTATGAATTCCCAATTTTACCCCAAATGCAAATTGCAGAATCATGTCGGTTACACATCCACAATTTTACATAATGCCCTATTAGTAATTGTTGTATTCTGCTACCTTTCCTATCCCCTACTATCTCCCCTCCCCTTCCCTCACATCTTCTCTCTCTACCCCATCTACTGTAATTCATTTCTCTCCTTGTTTATTTTCCCATTCCCCTCACAACCTCTTATATGTAATTTTGTATAGCAATGAGGGTCTCCCTTCATTTCCATGCAATTTCCCTTTTCTCTCCCTTTCCCTCCCATCTCATGTCTCTGTTTAAAGTTAAACTTTTCTTCCTGCTCTTCCTCCATACTCTGTTCATAGTTGCTCTCATTATATCAAAGAAGACATTTGGTATTTGTTTTTTAGGGATTGGCTAGCTTCACTAAGTATAATCTGCTCTAGTGCCATCCATTTCCCTGCAAATTCCATGATTTTGTCATTTTTTAGTGCTGCATAATATTCCATGGTGTATAAATGCCACATTTTTTTTTATCCATTCATCTATTGAAGGGCATCTGGGTTGGTTCCACAGTCTAGCTATTGTGAATTGTGCTGCTATGAACATTGATGTGGCAGTATCCCTGTAGAATGCTCTTTTAAGGTCCTCAGGGAATAGTCCGAGAAGGGCAATAGCAGGATCAAATGGTGGTTCCATTCCCAGCTTTCCCAGGAATCTCCATACTGCTTTCCAAATTGGCTGCACCAATTTGCAGTCCCACCAGCAATGTACAAGTGTACCGTACCCTTTTCTCCACATCCTCGCCAGCACTTGTTGTTGTTTGACTTCATAATGGCTGCCAATCTTACTGGAGTGAGATGGTATCTTAGGGTGGTTTTGATTTGCATTTCTCTGACTGCTAGAGATGGTGAGCATTTTTTCAGGAGCTCTTCCAAATTCATTCTATGAGGCCAACATCACCCTGATTCCGAAACCAGAAAAAGACACCTCAAAGAAAGAAAACTACAGACCAATATCTCTAATGAACCTAGATGCAAAAATCCTCAATAAAATTCTGGCGAATCGAATACAAAAACACATCAAAAAAATTGTGCACCATGATCAAGTAGGATTCATCCCTGGGATGCAAGGATGGTTCAATATATGGAAATCAATAAATGTTATTCACCACATCAATAGATTTGAAGATAAGAACCATATGATCATCTCGATAGACGCAGATAAAGCATTCAACAAAGTACAGCATCCCTTTATGTTCAAAACATTAGAAAAACTAGGGATAACAGGAACTTACCTTGACATTGTAAAAGCTATCTATGCTAAGCCTCAGGCTAGCATCATTCTGAATGGACAAAAGTTGAAGGCATTCCCTCTAAAATCTGGAACAAGACAGGGATGCCCTCTCTCACCACTTCTATTTAATTTAGTCCTTGAAATACTAGCCAGAGCAATTAGACAGACAAAAGAAATTAAAGGCATAAAAATAGGAAAAGAAGAACTTAAATTATCACTATTTGCAGATGACATGATTCTATACCTAGAAGACCCAAAAGGGTCTACAAAGAAACTACTAGAACTAATAAATGAATTCAGCAAAGTGGCAGGATATAAAATCAACACGCATAAATCAAAGGCATTTCTGTATATCAGCGACAAAACTTCTGAAACGGAAATGAGGAAAAACACTCCATTCACAATATCCTCAAAAAAAATAAAATACTTGGGAATCAACCGAACAAAAGAGGTGAAAGATTTATACAATGAAAACTACAGAACCCTAAAGAGAGAAGTAGAAGAAGATCTTAGAAGATGGAAAAATATACCCTGTTCATGGATAGGCAGAACTAACAGTATCAAAATGGTGATATTACCAAAAGTTCTCTATAGGTTTAATGCAATGCCAATCAAAATCCCAACGGCGTTTCTTGTAGAAATAGATAAAGCAATCATGAAATTCATATGGAAAAATAAAAGACCCAGAATAGCAAAAGCAATTCTAAGCAGGAAGTGTGAATCAGGCAGTATAGTGATACCAGATTTCAAACTATATTACAGAGCAATAGTGACAAAAACAGCATGGTACTGGTACCAAAACAGGCGGGTGGACCAATGGTATAGAATAGAGGACACAGAGACTAATCCACAAAGTTACAACTATCTTATATTTGATAAAGGGGCTAAAAGCTTGCAATGGTGGAAGGATAGCATCTTCAACAAATGGTGTTGGGAAAACTGGAAATCCATATGCAACAAAATGAAACTGAATCCCTTTCTCTCGCCATGCACAAAAGTTAACTCAAAATGGATCAAGGAGCTTCATATCAAATCAGAGACTCTGCGTCTGATAGAAGAAAAAGTTGGCTCCGATCTACATATTGTGGGGTCGGGCTCCAAATTCCTTAATAGGACACCCATAGCACAAGAGTTAATAACAAGAATCAACAAATGGGACTTACTTAAAGTAAAAAGTTTTTTCTCAGCACAAGAAACAATAAGAGAGGTAAATAGGGAGCCTACATCCTGGGAACAAATCTTTACTCCACACACTTCAGATAGAGCCCTAATATCCAGAGTATACAAAGAACTCAAAAAATTAGACAATAAGATAACAAATAACCCAATCAACAAATGGGCCAAGGACCTGAACAGACACTTCTCAGAGGAGGACATACAATCAATCAACAAGTACATGTAACATATTTTCTACAGGTGTTTATTTTTTTTGTTTTCTTCAGTGTTTGAAAACAGTGTGTGTGTGTGTGTGTGTGTGTGTGTGTGTGTGTGCATACCATCATGTATATTTATTCTTGAATCTGCAATTCTACCTAGGTGGCAATAAATCTGTTGCATATTTCATGCTCAATTAAAAAAATCTTACAACATTTCCATGTATTATGGAAAGATTGCCATCTGTCCCCTATTTAATTAGGTCCATCCTGATTATGTTAAATGTGTTCTGGCTCCTGTTAAAATTCTCTAAATATACATGAAGGAGAAATTATTAAAAAAATGAATTGTCAGCAAGAAAGGAGAGATTTAAACAAAGAAAGAAACCCTAAGAAAAGCTTGAAAAAAAGAAATATCTCAAACCTGAATGCTTAGATTGAATTAAATAATAACCTTTCCCCTTCACCTCTCATGACTAATCCACATCAAAATGCAAATGCAACTTGAAACCAATCATTTTGTCATTTTGGAAGCTTCAGGAGTTTGGCTAATTTTTCCTTCCTGTTATTTTTCGTTTTGGAACACCTTTAGGCTTTGGGGATCTTATTGGTGCCAGGAGGGGAAATGCCAAAATACTATAGGGAAGGCTCGATATTGGGGTAATTTAGACATGATTTGAGGAAGAAAAATGTTGCTATAAATGTGCTATGTTAAAGAAAAATCTCTGCTTGTGATAGTTACAGTAGGTTGAAAAGATGTAAGAATTGCAGGCAATAAAACAAAATTTATAGTGCAAAAGTAAAAAGTTGTTAGAAACTCGTAGGGCTGAGGGATAGTGTATTAAACTCTGGTTCTGAGGACTGGGTTATCTCGTCTGCTTTGTTATCAATTCTGTGGTTATTTTAAAATCTCTCCCCTGAATTTTACTACTTCAAAAATATATGACAGCAAAATATGATCATACAGAGCCATTAACATTCTAAGGATATGCAAAATTCCTTCTTTCATTCATTTATGCATTCACTCAACAGATATTTGCTTGCTGACAACATGCCAGAAGTTAATTCTAAGTTCTGACCCTACAACAGTGAACAAAAAGTATCTGCCCTATGGATCTTAAATTCAAAGAATAAATAAACAAACATGTATTTTGTTAGATTGTATTAAGTGACAGATAGAAAGAAAAGTGAATCCATGTAAGAATATGTTTTTTTTATCGAAAGTTCGAAAAATGCCTTTCCTAAAAGTGCCTTATTAAGGAGAGAACTGATAAACAAGTAAGACATACAGAGATCCCAGGGAGAGTACCACAAGTTAGGACCAGTGTACCCAAAAGTCCTTAAAGTGCCCTTGTGCTTGTGAGTTTGAGAAGCAATGAGAGCAGTGTGGCTGGAAAGCAGTGAGCACGGAGGAGACTGACAAAAAGCACATGAAGAATTTTAGCAAGAAACTTATATAGCTTCTGAGCTTGGAGTTTATGCTTATGTGTGAACGAAATAACAGCAAAGTTATTGAAAAGCTGCTATTCTATCATGAAAAAGGAATACAACTGAAAGAACTGTGCTACCAGAGTTTAGAGTTGCTGTGTACCACTTACATAATTTCTCCCAAAGATAACCTTTCATCAGCTTCACCAAGGCAATTGGTACAAATATAATTTTTAAAAAGCACATCTACATGCACAAAAATAGGTAAAAAGTTTGTTTAAATAAGAGAAGGAGATCACTGGAGGAAAAAATTTAACTTTCCCCTTATTATACCATGCATTTCAAATGAGTCAGCTAAAATCCCCAAATGCTGCTGGCTCCTCCTCTTCTCTTCTGCTCCTTGGCTTTCTCTTCCTTTCCCTTTTAATGTCTTTGCCTTTGTTTACTTCCCTCAGGTTACACACTGTATGATTTCATTTATGTTAACATTCTTGAAATGACAAAGGGATAGAAAATAGAGAGCAGATTAGCAGCTGCCAGGTGAGGGGTGGGCAGTAAGTGGGTGTGGCTATGACAGCAGCATGAAGAATTCTCATGGAGGTGAAATGTTTTATATCTTGTGTCTATTAATTCCTACACTCTGTTTGGGAAACAGTGCTATAGCTTTCCAAGAGGTTACCTTTGGGAGAAATTATGTAAGTGGTACACAGCTTTGCTTTGTATTATTTTTTTAAACAATAGGTGAGGCTACAAGTATCTCAGAATAAAAACGTAGTTTAAAATATGAAACACTGCCATACTAGAGGACACCATAAGGCATTAAAAGCCCCACTCAGAGCATACTTCCCCCATCATCATTCTGCTAAGCCTGTCTTGCTGCCCAGTATTCTCAGCCATGTGCATTCATGATGTATTAAAGTTACATTACCAATGATTTAAATTAATCAGTTATCTCTTGAACAAGGAAGAGTAATATTATGACGAGTGAGCTTTGTATATTGAGACTGATGAGTATAGTTGGCTAAAAGCAGAAAAACCACTGAGATGAGCAAAAGAAAGTTTTTAGGAGAACAACATCAGCTGATCTGAAAATTTATATAGAATAGAAAAGGACCAGGAAGCATTTGGAACATATCAAGTGATAATGAAGTCAACTTGAGTATCTTCCTTATTCTTTCTTTTGCCAAGGACCCAAGTGGTGTTTTATATATATATATATATATATATATATATATATATATATATATATATATATATATAATTTTTTTACCAAGTATTTACCAATACTTTTGTTATCAGAATTTCTAATTTTCCCTCATATGAAGGGAGACAACATCAAGTCTCTTTCATTTTCTGGGAACTTGTAGACGTTCTTGGGCTATCCTGATACTAAATTTTCTCAATCATGTATGCTGAAAATATAATTTCCCAATCTGAAATTAATATGAGCTTCTATACCATAAGAGTCTGTATTTATTAAAGTTTTGTTAAAACTTGCCTGAAACTATTTTGCATTTTAAATCCTCAATTATCAAAACTGTATGTGCAAGAATAGAGCAAAAGTTTTAATGTAAGAAATTAATGCATCAAAAAATAGATCCATATACATATTGGAATTGGTTTATAAGTAACTGACCTTATGCACTTAGTCACCTGGGATAGTTCTTGCCTATTCCTGCTGTCAAGGCATAATTATTAACAGTATTCCTATTCATTATTGAAAACTTTTTTGTTTAAAGAAAAAGCATGCATGCTCATTTTATACACAATAGAATTGGACTTAGAAATAAATAAGGATGCAATTGGCTATCAATATTGAAAAGAATAAAATTTTATCCATATCCTACACCATAATAACAATAAATTCTACACGAGTTGAAAGTCTAAATGTGAAAAAAAATCTTCAAAGCCTTCAGAAATAATTACAAGGGAAAAGGCTTAAATATGAGAATGATTCTTTTAAATGGCATGAAAACACAAATTATGTTAAAATTTAAGTTCTATATTTTGGAGACATTTTGGTGAGCAACCTGATGATATATGGAAAATTTAAAATATGTTCAAACTCTAGAGTCTATCTTTAGTTATGCTTAATTAAGAAGACTTTTGATTTCACACACAAAGGGACTTGTACAAGTCATTTACTGTGTTGGTATCCATGAAAATTTACATATGCATCAGTTTGAGGGAGAAGACATAAATTGTGGTATTTTCCTGAAACAGAATGCAATGCATCAGTTAAAACAAATGGACCACCAAATAGAAAATTTGCTCAAAATCATAGGGAGGCAGATATTGGCCCTTTTTTTTGTTGAAATTGACTGGGCCACCTGTTCCCTGTGTTCTGCATACCAAGAGTGCCAAAGGAAAATGCACATTCTATCAAAGACTATTTTTGTGACTTTAGATAATGGGAGTCACTAGATACTTTCATATTTTAAAATTTCTTAGCAAACTTAGAATTTTTAAAAATATCCTGTCTATAAACTATTATGTTTAGCCATTGCAGATACTTGAAATATAACAAAGAGTGACCTTAGAAAAAGTCTAAAGACCCAGTTTGGAACTTAAGGCACTTTCAATATTATCTTATTCTATATTAAACTCAGACATGTTAATATAAAATTTTGTTAGTTCATAGAAGTTTTTAGGATACCGAGAAAATGAGCATTATACATCTAAGGTAAAATAAGCATAAGTAGTTTTCAGTTTTCTTGAGTCAAACTATTATTTACAAACTATTATTGACCACCTCTAACCCTTGTTTTAATCTGAGTTTCCTTATGTCTGTTATGACTTTTGATTACTGAATACTGACCTCTGGCTCATGGAGATTTTAGGTATCTTTCCTGAGCTGAGTGTTTCTGTTTTGCATTTTTAAAAAATTTTTAGTTGTAGTTTTTGCAATACCTTTATTTTATTTATTTATTTATATGTGGTGCTGAGAATTGAACCCAGGGCCACACGCATGTGAGGCAAGTGCTCTACCACTGAGCCACAACTGTGGCTCTGTTTTTCATTTTTGTTTTCTCTACTGACTACCACTTTACCATGGTGTTAAACTAGCTATTGAGAATCAAAAGGGATATTTGTCCTAAAATAGATCATTTGCTCCCATAGATGGACAATATGATATCAGTGTTGAGGAACCAATCCATGAGCTAAAAACTGAGGGATCTTCATCATAATACTATCCAAGATGCTGGATATTGCATGGTATTCTAGTTCATTGATGGATTTTAATTTTGCTTTTTCCTCCCTGAGTTGAACATCTTCATTTTTCCCATTTCTCTTCTTTTTGTCAGTTTGCATGCTCTACAGATGGCAAAATAATTAACATCCAAGTACTGGGGGCAAGGATGTTAGTGATGGGGTCTTAGCCAACTAATCAAGGACCGGTTTCCCTGTACTCTGTATTCTCATTAGAAGTTGAATTGTGCTGTTGATGATACAAGTTATCCTATTTAGGACTGTTAGAATATAAATGATTTCCTTAAATTTATCTTTCAGGGGTTGAGGGTATAGCTAAGTGGTAGAGTGCTTGCCTAAAATCCTCAAGGCCCTGGTTCAATAACCCTAGCACTGCAAAAAAAAATGTATTTCATAAAAGTAATTATAATTTGGGTTTCATTCTGTATTTCTTCAGAGGCATCAAGGACACGTTCATTAGAACTCAAACAGGCAAATTCTAATATGTTAAATAACAATGATGAGGCCTTTTGAGGAGGGGAAAGTGCTGCACCTCATTTCCCTGACTAGCTTAGCTGTGCAGTAATTGTTAGGGAAACATCTGGTTACTGTCATGTACTTTAGCATCCGATCTCATTGCATGACATTTTGTTCTGTGACATTTAGTTCCCACTTGGGACTTGGAATTGGAAACCTAAAATTAAGTTCCATTTCAACATAATAATAGGGAATTGTCCTGGATAATGATGTTTGAGGCTCCCTGTGATGAAATTTAAACAGAGCACATTGGAAAAATAATAGCCAATTGTTATCAATGATTTTTCTATATAAAAATACAAGTACATAGATAGGTCCCAAAAGCTATTTGGAAGACAATTGTGGAACTTTTCTTGGTTTAGAGAATACTGCCCTTTGCCTCTTGGAGATAAGGTAAATTCAAATGAGCTCTCTTAGAATGAAATTTATATATCTATATACTTCTTATTTTCCTTTTATAGCTTTTATTTTCTTAAGGATACTTTTAAGAATGTTCCTTTTGGAGTGTCTGATTATACATTTCCAAACTTCAGGTTTCGGCAAGGGAACTATTTATCATTGGCCTTTTCTGTTGGCTATTCAATAACATAAAAAGTGAAAGAACTTATAGGATTGTCCTTTTGCTTCTGCCTAATATTGGCACATAGCTGTTTCCCCATGTCTCTCCTTCATATCAGAACTAAATTGGTAAATCTGTTCTTATTCTCTCCTAGGTTGTTACCTCCCTCTAAGATAGTACTAAACAATGGTTCTTCCCTCATCAATTGGCTCCAAGAAAGTATGTATTTTCAGGTTTCTTAGGTACAGTTATTAAACCCACCATGCTGTGTAAATTAAAACTGAGAAGATTGCCATGTAGAAGAGAAGGCCACCTGCTACAGCTCTCTCCCAACAGTCCCTGCTATGGTTTGAATATGTCCCCCAAAGTTCCTTTTTTTGGAAGTATAATATCCAGAGCAACAGTGTTTGGAGATGGAACCAAATAGAATATCTTTAGTTCCTGAGAGCTCCACCTTCATGAATGATGATTATAAGAAGTCTTGAAGTTGCAAATTAGATCTATTGTCCTCTTTTGCTTTCCCTTCTGTCTTCCATCATGGAATGACACAACAAGAAACTTTTCCCCTAAGCCCGTGCATGCTCTTTGACTTTGAACTTTCTACCCTCCAGAACTGTAAAACAAAACAAAACAAAACAACAACAACAAAAAACCCGCCCCAGAAATTACCCAGTTTACGCATTCTATTGTAACAACATAAAATAGACTAAGACATCTCCACATTAAAAATATAGAGATGAACATCATTACCCTAGGTACATATATGACTACGTATATGGTGTGACACTACAATGTGTACAACCATAGAAATGTAAAGTTGTGCTGCAATTGTGTGCAATGAATCAAAATGCATTCTGCTGTCATATATACATAATTAAAATAAATAAATTTTAAAAAATAAAAAATCAACAAACTATACTTACAAGGATAGTTGCAGAGGAAACAGACTCTGATGAAGATCTGCACTGTTTTAGTCAGCTTTTTTGCTGCTGTACTAAAGAATCCAGCCAGAATAATTATAAAGGAGGAAAGGTTTATTTAGGGGCTCGCAGTTTCAGAGGTCTTAGTCCAGAAGGCTGGGTCCATTCCTCAGGGTTTGAGGAGAGGCAGAACACCATGGTGGAAGAGTGTGGCAGAGGGAGGCAGCTCACATGTAAAAGCAGAGATTCCACTCACCAGATACAACTATATACCACAAAGCCATGCCCCCCAATTCCCACCTTCTCCAGCCACACCCTACCACTTCAATTACCACTCAGTTAATCCCTATCAGAGAATTAATCACTGATTGGGTAAGACTCTCAAAACCCAGTCATTTCTCCTCTTACCCTCTTGCATTGTCTCACATGTGAACTTTTTGGAGACACCTCACAGCTAAACCATAACTTACATGCAGGAAGCTTTCTTGGTCAGTGCTCTTGGGAACCTCTGTGAGGGGTGAAAGAAGCAAAGTTCATAAGTGGGAAATGTTGACATGGCACCAAGGGCCCAAAATGTTTCATCTGATCCCATGGAGGATGATTCTAATGTAAAGTCCCCAGTTATGCAAGGGAGCAAGATTTGTGTACCTCACATGGAGCCTTCATTGAATATGGCTACTACAGTGAAGAGATGTAACTTGCCCTCAGCAGCTGGGAATAAGCAAGGGAAGACATGTAACTTTTCTAGAAGTCCTCACACTACCAGTGCATACCTTTACTGTCGAGGGGACATTTTAAAATATCAGTCCATTTTGGTTCTTAAACCAAATTTCCCAGTGACTACATCACCTCCATATGTGGAGTTAAAAGGTGTGTCCATGCTTAGTACTTTCTACCTTGTCTTTGTCTCCTGTGTTCTGATGCTTTAGGAAGCCCATCTTCCCCTAAGAAAAAAAGTGCCTCCTCACTAGCTGGCCCAGGGCTCAGTAATCCATAGTGCTGAGAGAAGCATGATTTCAATATTAAATAATGGTTTAGCCAATTGTCAGAAAATGGTTTTCTGGGGGGAAAAAACAAATAATATACAAATTAAAATTGAAATCTGCATAATGAAGCAATCTCTTGAGTAAATGTGGAGGTTTTAAAAGTGATCTACTTATTATTATTTTACCACATAAGACATTTTTTCAAAATATTCACAGTTGACTGGAAAGGGGAGAAAACCAGCATGTACTGAACACTTATTTATTATCAGGCATTATACACAACAGCAAACAAGTTAAACATCCAATCCTTGTGACTGTTCCAAGTGTTAAGGATTGTTAACAGAGTTTTTTGGTCATTCACTGTTATCCAAAAGAGGCAACTTTTCTAAGTTTACTGCTAGAAATTGACGGAACCAGAATTTAAGAAATATGTTTTTCTGACTTGAAAGTATATTCTATTACATCTTTAAAAGTATTGACAAAGAGAGATATGTCATTAAAATGAAACACTTTCATTACCCTTAGAATTACATTTCTTTTAAAAATTAAAATGTTATTGATGCATTAGAATTATACATATTAGTGGGATATGTTGTTGCATATTCCTGAATTCACATAATATAATTTTGGTCAATTTCTTTCCCCAGTACCTCCCCTTTCTCTTTCCTCCTCCCTAACCCTGGAAGTTTCTGAAAAAATTTTAACATTGGGTTATAAAGGACATGGTTTTGATTTTTTAAAAAATTTATTTTGTAGAATGTCTATATAGTGGACAGAAGAGTGATTTTGGAGCCAAGAGACCAGCTTCATTACCTAGCATTGAGCTCTGGAAAAGAAAATGAATTTCACGTTTCTTATTGGTAGAATTAAGATTAATTGAAATAAGTGAGGCAAAGATAGCTAAATACTGCACGTTCTCATTTAGATGTGGAAGCTATGAAGTTGATCTGATAGATGTAGAAAGTAGAATAGTGGTTACCAGAACTTGGGGAAAGCTGGGATGGAGACAGCATGGTTCATGGACACAAGGGTACAGTTGGATATAAGGAATAATTTCTAATGTTCTCTAGCACAGCAAGATAATTAAGATTGACAATGATTAACTGAATATTTTTAAATGCCTAGTAGATAGGATTTTGAATTTTTCCACCACAGGGAAATGATAAGTGTCTGAGATAATATATGTACCAATTATCCCAATCTGATCATTACACATTGTATACATGTATTAAAATGTCACACTATAACCCATACATGTGTACAATTACTCTGTGTCAATTAAAAATGAAAACCACTTTTAAAAATTATGATATTCAGATAGAATTGTAGAGGTAATAGCTCAGCTACTTTCCTGCATTTGATGTAGTATACCAATCTTGAACAGATTTTCTGGTGAGGGAACTATACTGTGCCTTGGAATCCATTTGTGATATATTGAATACTCTTCTAACCACAGGTGATTTAGCATAGGGTTATCTCAGTGTAATTTTATTTTTGCAGTAGCCATCTGTTTTATTGAAGATTCCTAGTTCCTTGCTTGTTTAAACACTAGAAATACAAAAGGACTTGGGGGTTCAGAGGGTGAAGAAAGAAGAATGAGATGCAAAGCACTGTAGGACCCCTGGACACTGTTGTTTGTCTTCCCTTGTAATGGTCTGAGAAAGGTGAATTTTGTCCAAATACCTACCCCATAAAATCTCTTCCTGTGTGAACTAAACTGGGTAAAAATCTAAATATGTAGTGAAAGAAGATCATAACCAAAACAGAACTCCAAATGAAGTTTATAAAATACTTAGCAATAAACTTAGTGAGAAGTGTACAGACCACGTCAATGGACTTGAGAAAATTAAATGAGATAGTGTGCACTTGAAGAAAATTCAGTATTAAAAAAAGTTTATTTGTCTCTAATTAATGAGTGTTTTGGCTGTCACACTGGTGGGGTGTTACTGGCATCCAGTCTACAGTGCACAGGAAAATCCACCATAAAATTTCAATAATACAGTAGTTATGAAATCCTGGCTTAGACAAAATCCTCAACAGAAAATCACTAGTAGAGAATCTCTTGTGGGACAAGTGTAATTTAAAAACAAACTAGTTCTTGGTCCAGTCATTTAGATTTTTATTCAATATATTAACTTTATTTTTACCTTCCAGAAACATTAAGGAGAGATTGAAATTTTTGTGTTTATCAAATGGAATGATGAATTAAAAAGCCTGTGAAACATTGGGTAGTGATTTCCAAATTATGGTGCTCAGAACAATGTAGATGCTAATGGTCCAGCTGCATCATTAAAGAAGGAAACACACACACACACACACACACACACACACACGGAGAGAGGTTTGGCAAATATAACCGTATTTACAAAAGATCCTTGTAGTTTGGGGTACATAATGCAAGCATTCCTTTGTTTTATATGTTGTTGGTTCTGGATGGATTTACTAAGATTCTGGAGAAGGGAGTCCTTATTTACTCATTTTGTGGTTGCACTTAGTAGGATTCTAGGAAAGGGACCAATTTCATAAGGTATTTAGATTCAGAGTTGATTATGTCATTCTACTTGCAAAGTAAGACTAAAAAGGACAGAAGCTAGGATGGTAAATTATTGGGGTACAGTGACCTATGTCTGGTGTTAACTGTGTAAAGTCACATGAATCAAAACTTGCCCTGGAAAGAAGGTTAAGAGAGCATCTGATCTGTAATATAAAGTTTGTTAATATAAATAAATATAACCATCTAATGTTCCATTCTGTAGTGGGCAATATTAATTTGAAAATAAACATTTAGATATATTAGCCATTGAATTATTTTGTAGTTACATCTTCTTAATTGTGTAATTTCCAATATTTATGTGTAAAAATAATTACTAAGAGCTGTGCTAATTCATAAATATTGTTACAAACTATTAGGAATTAGTGGAGGCTGCCATAAATAGATTTATAATGTATTAGTTTGATGGTTCATTTGTTTTTCATAAAGAAAACAGGGAAGGCTGATATTTTTAAGAAATCAAATCCTCCAATTAAATGTCTATTCTAAACTAAATTTTCAGACTTACCTCAAACTCATCTAACTTGCAGTTGAGGTATAGGTCAAATGTGGGTATTTGACTCTCTCTTATTAAGAGCCATTGGTCAAACTAACCATATAATAAACTCAGTGGGGGATGAAAGCATGACATGATTATGGGGATACTGTAAAGATCTATGGGTTGAATAAGTAAAGACTGAGCAAAATTTTACTGGTTTTTGGCAATGACATATCTTAGAAGCATGTTAAGTTTGCTTTGCCAAACAATTCTATTGAACTATCTGAAAGCCTTATGATTCCATATTTCAAACAGCTTTCCAACTATGGGTTATATGATAAAAGTTATAGGCCCTTATTGATTTCTTTAGGTTTCCATAATAAATACCAAAAGAAAATGAATGGATTAAACAGAAATATATCTCATAGTTGTGGGGGCTAAAAGTTGAAATCAAGGTGTTGCCAATTTCTTCTCAGGGATCTGAGAGGGAGTATATGCCATTCTTCTTTCTGATAGTTTATGATCAATCATTGCTAATCCTTGGCTTGAAGACTCAGTACCCTGAACTCTGTCTTCCTGTTCACGTGGTGTTCTGGCTCAGTTTCAGAGTGTTCACTCCATAGTTGACAGACTCTATTACTCTGGGCCTGAGGTGAAACAATGCATTATAGTGGAAGAACATGGCAGAAGAAAGCTGCTCCGTTTATGGCAGCCAGGAAGCAGAGAGAAATAGCAAAGAGCCAAGGACAAGGTATAATCCCCAAGCAACGCCCCCAGTGACCTACCTCCTCCAACCATGCTCCACCTGCCTGCAATTACTACCCAATAGTTCATTCAAATTATTAATTCATCATGTGGATTAATCGACTGATGAGGTTATAGCTCCCATAACCTAATCATTCACGCATGTACATTCTTTCATTGCCTAACACCTGAGCTTTTTTTAGTGACATTACAGATCCTAACCACAATAGACTAAATATGTTAAAACATAATTCCTAAAGCTACGACATTTGGAGGTGGGGACCTTGGGAGGTAATTAGGTGAGAAGGTGGCCAATTATGTACAAGGGAGCAAACCCTAATTATAACTTGACTAGTCTAACAGCCTGATTTTAGACTTCCAGCCTCTAGAACTATAAAATATAAATATCTGTTGTTTTTAAAAGCCATATAATATATGGTATTTTGTTTTAGAAGACTTTATGGACTGAGACCTTTCTTGTATGCATGCCTATGTCTAAATATCACCATTTTATGAGGACACCAGTTATATTGGATCTACTCTAGTCTGACTTCATCCCAACTCATTACTTCTGCAATGACCCTGTTTCTAAATAAAGCCACATTGTGAGGTAATGTGAACTAGGACTTCAACCCATTATAGTCCCTATGCTTGAATTTTGTTTTTGTCTGATTGGCTGTTTTTCCTTAATACTAGTATTGAATAATTTAGATGATTAAAATGCACTAGTTTTATCACTAGGGAATATTTATATTTGTGGAAACAGAAATTGGGGAAAAAATAGAAAGAAAAATATAATAATAATCTAGGTTACCATAACTTCTTGCCTCTGATAATCTATACTGATATTACTGTGCAGTTTTTACTTATTTGAAGCAGCTGAAGTAGATGGTTGATCCTAATAAAGTCAGCCTCTTTCTCGTGAGTCCAGTAAGGAAGTACATGTCACATAGCTATTAAATATCACCTAGCATAAAAATGGGGACAAATAGGAAAATAAACTAATTATGGTACTTGAAATATGCTGATTTTCCCTTTTCTTAGGAGATCTTAGAGGAAGGAATGTAGAGCTTCCCTAACGTAAGATGAGGAGTAATGATTGCTGATATTAGCCTAAAATTAAAATTAAAATTCCTGTTTGTTTCCTGCATGAGAGTAAGCTCAAGTTGTAAAATATGTTTCATGTATGGTATTCAGTTTATCAAGAAAACAAGGTACTGTCCATTATCTATGTTTATATAGGCATTGCCATCTTTCAGTGTTTCTCAGTTGGAAAGTTCCCTAAAAACAGATACTTTTTTCTTATGTAATTTTAATTGATGTAGGCTTAAATGCAATTGATCTGAGCATATTGATTCATGTCACTGAAAATAATGGTTATAGGGCTATAGAGAAGTCTGGTATTTAAATACCAGATGTTAAACTATTTTTGTGTGTGTGTTGAATTGAATTGATAAGTGACCCCTAACCTTAATGCATCCCATAAAAAGCAGTCTTTTCAAAATTTATAATACCTCATGAAACACTGGTTTTAATTTATTTCTTGAAAGACCTCTCTGAGAATATTTGCATTGTCAGCAACTTAAATTGACCACAGAAATGATAACTAAATAATTTAGAAAATTGTAAGATGATTTAGGCATTTAAGATGTGTATAAGGTAATTAAAACCAAACTTTAGAGGGCTAAGGCTATACTGCAGTGGGTTATTCTACAGCTGGGGTCACTGCCTAAGTTGTATGAAGGCATATGTTCAATTTACAGTTGTAATGAGTAACACGGGATGTTTTGATTTTTCATTTGTTGTGCTCATCTCTGGAGGATGCAGTTGCCTACATTAAAAAATGAACATGGGCTCTTTGTGGAGGATAATAAAAATGTGTAAAATAATACATGCCACATGCATGCATGGTTGGCATATGGCTTTTCTCTGAGTATAGAATTGTTGCCTTTAGCTCCTATCATGATGCAGGCTAATGGAAATGTTCACTATTATCCACTTAAGAATGAGACTGTTTCTTTGATCTCATTAGTTTGATCATAATTATTCCATTTTAACTAATTCATGGTGTTTGTGCATGAGTTTTTAGTAGGTTATTAACTTTCAGGGCATTTTACTTTATATTTCATTCTAGTCTGAAAAAGGAAAGAGAAATGCAGGTTACAAAATTTCCTTTTGAGGACTGGGTTGTGGCTCAGTGGTAGAGTGTTTGCCTCCCACGTGTGAGGCCCTGGGTTTGATCCTCAGCACCACATATAAATAAACAAATAAAATAAAAGTATTGTATCCATCAACAACTAAAACAAATGTTTTTTAAATGAATTATTTTTTCTCATGTTGAATATATATAAGACAAATTGAAGGACATAAAGCAAGTCATTTCCTTTTTCTAATGAATGACACTGGTGTTTCTGATTTTTTTTCCTGTATGTTGATTTGCTTGAAAATACTTCTACACACTTTTGGGATAAAATTAAATAAATACCTACAACATCATATTATGTCACTGTTATTCAGTATAAACTTTCATTCATCATAATTATCTTTACAGAACCACAGTGAGTCTGGCTATAACCAGGGCCCCACTCCTAGCTTAAAACAAAACAAATATAATTTTCTATTTTAAAAAGATGCCTGAAAGAAAAAAAAAAACCTTTAAATCTCTCGGATTTGGACAAATAGATGAAGAATAATTAGAACTGGTAAAAAAAAAAGGGGGGGGTGGGCAGAAAGGAAAGAAACAAATGCTAGCCAGTAGTCTCTTTTAAATAGATACAGCTAACAACCACTATGCTTTTTTCCTAATGCACACCTGTTCACTAACCCCAATCCTGGGTGCTTCCAAAGTCTACACTCTGATTTTCTGGTGGTCATGTGAGTTAAGTGAGCCAATCACAATGTCTGTATCCCTTGTCCCACTGATTGGTCTGGAGGTTGGGATGCTATCTGTATCTGATCAGCAAGAGTTATACCTAGGATATTTCTATTGTTGGATTTTGAGGAAAAGGAGTTTTGGGTTGGGAAGTTGGAAAGAAGTGAATTGGAAGCAAGCAACAATCAAACACACGAAGTCCATCCAAGATGAGAGCAAGTCAGTGTCAGAAGAAGCAGATCTTAGTTGTTTCATTTCCCAGTTCTGGTAGAACTCTGGAGTTGCCCTCCCCACACCCCTCCTGGAATATGTCTCTTTTTTTTCTTGCAGCTTAGTTTTAGTTGCAAAAGTCCTGTCTAGTAAAATAATTATTAAGAACTTTAATGAACATGGTATTTGTAGGTGTATGTGCTGTTCTATGTGTACGATAATCTTCTCATAATATTTGTAGCTTCTTACATATCTTTGTTTAGACAAAGTTGGACTAGTTAAAGACTTTCTGATATGGAAAGGGTTAATCATGTCTCACTGAATAATCATAAATACTGAATTAACAACATCCAAATTATTATTAGAAATGTGCAGTATTAATACAGATCCATTTACTTTGTGTCCATAAACTTGCTTGGGTCCTGGAATCAACTTGTGCTATTATGATTTTTTTCTCTCCACTTTTCAAATGAAATTTGGCCTATTCCATCCCCTTGAAATCAGATTTTGCAGCCCCCTGGCTTTCCTCCAAAAGTCTCTCATTGTTTCACAAGCCATCCTTGTTTCCAATTCATTCTTCTTTATCCACTGTGTAAACGAGGTGGACCTGAATACTTAGGAAAATCGAAAGCATTTGGTTGTTATTAGAGTAAGGAATAGCCGACTCACACATGTAAAACATTAAAGAAACCTTACAAATGTTTGAGTACATTTTTTTCCTGTTGTTGTTGTTGGGGCATTTAACCACATCCTGACTTGCACACCACCCTCCAGCTTTTCTCTTCATTATCAGGTAGAGTTTTAGGGAAATAAAACAAACAAGAACAATATTTTTATATTCTTTTCCCAGCATTTTTATTGCTTTTATTTAAATGTAACATACTATACACTGTTCAGCCTTTTGGGAGGTAGGAGGAGGGAGTGATTCTGTACCTTTAGGAGTCGCTTCCTCAGAACCAACACTCGTATGGACACATATTTGTGGCTCATGCACCTGAATTTCCCGGGCCAGGGCCCATGCTTCCCACAGAAGCAGAGCTCCCAAATCTCTATTTTTTTTTTAACCTACAACATTCAGGAATTGAACTTCTTTTCCTTCAGTAGTTGCAAAAGGGACCAGAATTCTATATCAATATCCAGCAGAGATGACATTTTTAAATGCAAAGGAAACTCATACTCCTTACCAAACCATTTCTGTCTTTACCTTTGTTGGGGTGTGGGGTAGGGGGTGGATCGGGGTGGGAGGAGAGATGTTTTCTATTTTGGGACACTGCAAGCTTTGATACACTTTGCTAGAAGCTGTCTTGAGGACCACAATGATGACTGTTTAAACAGTTTCTTGGGTAATCTAAATGGCTATGTGAAGTAAGAATCCAGTTTGTGCCCCGTCTGCTGTCACTGTGGTCATCAAATACTCTATTTGTTTCACTAAGTATTTAGTTCTGGTTGTGGGTGGTCCATGTTGATGCATCAGGTGCAATTATTATTTTAAAATAAAAGGAAAAAAAAGATACCTAGTTTCCATAGGAATGTGTTACATTATAGCTCTCAGATTCAGTTACCAATGAAATTTTAACATGCAGATCCCAACCACAAAAATCAAATAGAATCCTATTTGTCAAAAAACAAATTGGAACAAAGTATCATGAGTTGCAACTTTAGGCATTGACCAGAACAATGTGCCTCAAATGCATTTCTTTTGAAATATCAACACATTTAAGGAATCATAAAAATAGACCTTTATGAAATTACTTTAAGAGAAATTTTCTTAATAAAGCTAATTTTTAATTGACAGATTAGCTGGAAGTGCTAGTTAAGCATCAACACAAATAAGTTATAAGAGGATAACAAGACACCAGCCTTTCTAGAGGTTAAACTTCAGTAAAAAGACATATTTGGGGAATCTTTTCCTTGTACCAAAATACTGTGTCCAAACAATAAAAATAAACAGACTTTTTCAAAACAAGAAATATGAAGATAAAACTGCAGCATCAATATAGTCTTATAGTTATCACTTAAGTATTTAGAACAAATAATACTTTTCTACATTTTTAAAATTACTACAGACACTGCAAATAAGGCTTATGTATTTATTTAGTGGAATACATTGTGATGATGACTGGTACACTTATGTACTTATGTACTGTTTTCTATACCTGCTCTAACAAATGAATTTCAATATGGCTACATTATGGAACTTTCTAAAGCTCTTTAAATTTACAGAAAATAGGTTTATTTGGTTTTGTAAAGACTAGATCATACAGCTTGAACAGGTTTCAGTATATGGTTACACATATACCAGGATACATTTGCTCAGTTTAAGCCCCTGGGAGAGTTGCACTTCATACCCAATTCCTTGATGTTTCTTTGGGGGAGATGCACTATGTGGGACTTACAAAGGGTTCTTCCATTTGCAGATAGCCTCTTCATCATTTACCACTGTGACATATGGCAAGAAATCATGAGAAAGTAATGAGGCTAGGCTACAAAAATGCATTCAACAATTCACTTTCCTTCTTTAGTATATTATTGGAGATGAATTGATGCATTCAAAGAGAAGAGTGTGGCCTTCTCATCTATTTCTTAGAAAAGGAAGTGATGTATGTTTTTAAATGATGGCAGTCAGATCTCATTCAAGCCATGGCAGAGTACTGCCATTTTTATTACTGTTGGATCTTATTGCAGAAGTGCAAATTAAGTCAACTGATAGCACATGGGGAGCTCACATTGCTTTCTTAATTTCATCTCCTATTTTTGAAGTGTTTGCCAAGTTTTATAAACACTTTGTCATGAACATGCATGTGGTGTGCTGAAGAAAAAAAGAGAAGGTAAATCAGAGGGCAGCTGCTGAGGATACTCTTTAAAACCCCGAAAGATATTTAACATCCTATTAAATAAATAACTTAGAAAGAAATAGAAAAGGATGAAGGCAGAATGCACAAGCATACCATACTATTCGTATTGTTAGAACAGTTTCACACTAAAACATTTATATTTTTAAATCCTATCCAATTCTTCCATGGTGCCACACCCAAAGCTCCTTTGGTTGCACATATGATATGACCCAAGTGCTTTCCAGTAAATGCTTGTGTGTCTTACTGCTCATTGGATCATTAGGCTTGAATGAGCAATGAAAGTCTTTGATATGAGTTCGTATTCCATAAATAACTTTCCCGAAGATCATTCAACAGATTGTTCCATGTCCTTTAAGTTCTGTCTCAGAGGTTCACAAACAAAACAACTTGACCAAAAACCCAGCCATAATGTTGTTCTCTTGGGAATAACTTCTATCCCGTTTGATCTGCCTTTGTCTTAGTTATAAGGCATGACACAGAGCTAAAGAAAGAACATCATATGTCAGCAGTGAGTACAAAAACCGTCAAAGGCTTCCTTTCTTTTAAGGAGGCAGATGTCTGCAGTGTTTCTTTGCCTTTCGAGCTACTGTCTCCATGAAGGATATTGACTATTCCTGGCCAAAGAGCCTTTGGTTCTTCTGCTTCCACAAACGTTGCCTTCCTCTATGAGTGGACCACCATGGGAAGAAAGTGAGCTGAGGTGTTTTTCCTTCGTGTTTTCTGTCCTCTCCTGGGAGCTCCTTTTCCATTCAATGCCACATACATTTGCCTGCCGTTGTGCTGCCAGTTAAAGGATGCGTAGGTATTGTATCCATTTTCCTCTATCCTCTCCTTCAGCTTACAGTCATTGTTAAACTCTTTCTGCAAAGGAAAAACATAACATTTTATTCCTATAGTGATGCTGCTTGATTCCATTTAACACAAACTATCTATAGAATGCCAGTCAAAGGTCTTATCTGCTGTTGTCATTTTTATATAAGTTTTGCCCTTAATGTATAATGTCACTAACAGGGGAGTCAAGTTCATAGCCACAAACAGATTCTGTGTTTGAAAGCATATGATCCATTTTAATTAATCATTATAACCTTATATTTGAGTCCTTTTAAAAATCCAGTGTGCTTTGAATATGACACAGTTTATTCATATAAAGCCTAGAATGATTCTTAGGAGGAGACAACCCACTGATGATATCTATGATGAGCCAATAATAAAGAATGGTGTTATAATCCTTAGTGGCGATAGCCAGAGATACTGTGGGAAAAAATAGAATTGCAGGAAATGTGAGTCAAGTTTGCAAACCTTCATATAGAACCACAGCAAGAGCACATACATTAACAAGAAGGCAGATATCATAGGAACACCATGAGAGTACTACTTAACTTAAAGGGGGAATATTTTCCTCTTTTCCAAATACAAAATACCTCAATTTTAATAAATTATATACAGTTTTCCTTAACTTGGAATTTTGAAAAATTTTATTATGAACTTGGAAAATGATTGAAACCTTGGACATGGAAAACATCTTGTTTTGTTAATTGTCATGTCAAAGAAATTATAAATGTGGTAAACAATAATGCCCACAGAGGATAAGACTAAAAACTTTAATCCTTGGAAATCCAGTTTGTGGCCATAGCTCCTTAGTCTGTCATCTAAGGTGGCCAAGTGGATTGGGAGAGTTTTTAGGGGCAAAGATTCACTTTCATTTTCTTCACAAATCCAGCATCTTACTCTGGAGTTAGTAACAGGGTTGACCCATTGACCTCATGACTCTAGCTTCAGAGATGGCCCTCTTCTCTTATTCTGAAGCTAAGGTAGTTAAGCTAAGGGCTTTTGCCCTTGGGTTCCACCTTCCACATCTAAATCAAAAGCACTATGGGCAAATTTTGGCTGAGGCCTTTATTTGGGGAGTTTATTTCACCTTAGGGACTCTTTGAAATTTCAACTAACTTTCAAAATCCCGGAATGAATACATTTGAGATTCTGTGGGAGAGATCATAATTTTGAACATTATTAGAACCATCACAAGCAGATATATTTTATGTTAATGTTATCAGCTATAGTTTCCATTTCTGGAATTTATTAGTCCTAAGTGCTTCTCTTCTATAAAATAACCATAAATTTTTCATTTATTTCAATTTAGTCATCAAATGATCACTGAACTGAAAGAAAGGAGAAAAGGTGAATTATTTAAGGTAAGGCTTTTAATAAAAAAATTCTTCAGTATAAATAAATTTAATCCTCAGCATGGATTTCTTATTCTCTTCAATACATCCCTGTCCCAAACTATATGGTTTTCAAAGCAGAGATGCTTTTCTGTTGTTGTTGATTTTGGGTACCAGGGATTGAACTCAGGGGCACTTGACCACTGACCCACATCCCTAGCCCTGCTTTTATATTTTATTTAGAGACAGGGTCTCACTGAGGTGCTTAGCACCTCACTTATGCTGAGGCTAGTTTTGAATTCATGATCCTCCTGCCTCAGTCTTCCAAGCTGCTGGGATTACAGGTATGTGCCACAGCACCTGGCTAGAGATTTCTTTCAACAATATTTATATTTATTTCAAAAGGGGATGCATTTAGAAAGTAAAGAAAGATTGAGACTATTTCAGGTAATATCATATTGGAGATGACATGGTGTATAGAAAAGTGGGAGGGAATATTGATTGCTTTTCTTCCTTCAAATGAATTTTTTAAAAAAAATTTGTAGTGTATTATAATTATACACAATAATGGGATTTGATATGCCATATTTGTACCTGGATATAACATTATTTGATCAATATCATTCCCTAGTGCAATCTTTTTCCTTCTCTTCCCCCAAAATAAATTTATAAGTCATATTTCTTAAAGTGAAGTACACCTGACTCAGCCTCCTTTTCTAAGGTATTTTTAACATTTGGCCCATAAATGTTTCATACTTCTAATCTCTGGAGGAGAGATCTAGGAATCTATATTGTTTATACAATGCAGGCAAAGCCTAAGTACTAATGTAAAATAAAATAAAAAAATTAAAGTAAAAAATCTAGGCTAGAGCAAGATCCAAAAGCAGGATTGGGCAGTTTAGAAAAAGGTTTTGGATTTCTTCCAGCTATCTGGAAAATTTCTTTGTTTCTTAAATCATGCTGTATGAGGGCCTGTTCTACTTAATTCAGTTTTAAAACTTACTTCATTCCATCAGTGAGAGGAATCTCGGAATACAACAGATACATTGTTCAGAGAATGAGTGGTCAAGATATAAGAAAGATATATGTATATTTCCCCAAAAGGAACACTGAAAAATATTTAAAAGAGAAGAAATAAAGAGCTAATTTCATCAAACACTTTTGGTACCTAATTGAGAGTTTTCAGGAAGGCTTTCAAAATTGATGAAAATTATATGGGAAAAAATTAAAGACAGGAATTAAAAAGAGTTGTTTTTTATACAAAATTATATTACATATACAGTCATGAAT